>NW_015388698.1:86509-122258 GCF_001527695.2 Protobothrops mucrosquamatus
GCCCACCCCCCAACCTCGGTGTCCTCAGAGCGTCCAGCCAGAAGGGAGGCAAGAATCTGAAGCTCATATATATATGTGTGTGTGTGTAGGGTCGTCTTTCCAGCTTATCTGGTGGTGTCTCCTTTTAGTCCAGTGACATTTTAGACGGCAATTAATTGCAAAGGCCAGAAGACAAGCCGGAATGTAACTCTCATGCAGCACCTCCATCTTGTCCCAACACCCGTTTGGCCTCTGCCGAGGGAGAGAATGTCCTTACAAGCTCGTCGGGCTGCCCTTAGTTTTGGTGACTGTTGGAATAGGTCATTGTTTTAAATAAGCCAGCTTTCTCTCAATAAAGCAGACTCGGTTGTTTTGGTTTCTTTCCCTATTCTCGTTCCTCGTTTTTTGAGTGCTGGCTGGGGAATCATTCGGGGAGTTGAAGAACGGTGGAAAAAAATAAGTTTCTACATTTAGGCAAGAAAAACCAAATGTACAGGTATAGTATAGGGGGTAGGGGTACCTTGCCCCAAAGTAGCCACTTTGAGAGGGACCTCGGAATCCTAGTGGACAATCACTTAAATAGGAGCCAGCCGTGTGCTGCAGCTGCCAAAAAGGCCAACACAGTGCTGGGCTGCATTCACAGAGGGAGAGAATCAAGATCACGTGAAATATTAATATCGCTTTACAATGCCTTGGTAAGGCCACATTTGGAATACTGCATCCAGTTTTGGTCACCACGATGTAAAAAAGATGTTGAGACTCTAGAAAGAGAGCAGAGAAGAGCAACAAAACTTATAGCCACAATTGGAACCAGAATTTCCATTGTTATGCAAGGCAGTTGTTAAGTGAGTCATACCCATTTTACAGTCCTTTTTGCCACATTCAGTGAGTCACTGCAGTCGTTAAATGAATCTGGCTTTCCCCATTGACTTTGCTTGTTGGAAGCCGGCTGGGAAGGTCGCAAAATCAGATGACCCCGGGATACAGGTAGACTCCACTTAACAACCACAATTGAGCTCAAAATTTCTCTTGGCAAGCAGCCTTTCTTGCCACGATTGTTAAGTGAATCACTCCAGTTGTTAAGTTAGTAACCCGGTTGTTAAGTGAATTGGGCTTCCCCGATTGACTTTGCTTGTAAGAAGGTCACAAAAGGGGATCACATGACCCTGGGACACTGCGGCCGTCATAAATATGAATCAATTGCCAAGCATCCGAATTTTGATCACATGACCCACGGGGGATGCTGCAGTGGTCATAAGCATGAAAACCAATCATGAGTCACTTTTTTCAATATCATTGAATGATTGGTAAACTAATGGTCGTGTGGGAAGAATCCAGAGAAAGAAATATTTTGGGAAATATTAAAAAAGGCAGAAACCAACACACACACACCCCAAGTCTGTCTGCCCCAAACAGAAACCAGGTCTGCAGAAATGCAGATGTGATAATCTTGTCAGAAAGATTGGACCCAGGAAGCTGGAATTAGAAAGAATCAACAATCCCTCACACCAAAAAAAATCCAACACTCATCAGCCACACCCTCAGGGAAGCAGGATATGACCTTTGGGACATAATAGGATTAGCCCACCATTATCAGAATACCAGAAAGACACACTCGGACTCAGGTCAAAGTTCATGCCACAGGAACAACACAAAAGCCCAATAAGGTATAAAAACCCACCACTCCCAGCTGGTCAGCTTTCCCAGAGCCATCTTTCTGTCTGACTCTCCTCTTCAATAAACTGCAACCTTCTTTCTAAAGCAGTCTCCATTTTGTTTATTCCCAGCTTGGACCAGACCCTGATGAAGATTTTTCTTTCAACAGTTGTAAATTGAGGACTACCCGTAGGTGCTTAAAACCTCACACAAACATACTACACATCACACATTTTCTTTAAAAGGCACCACGATTGTGTTTTTTATACTGCCTGAAATATATATTTTTTACAACAAGAAATATTGGGGTGCCAAGTGCCTGGAGCTGTTGTTCAGATTACATGAACGGAGACCATTTCTCTTTTTATAAGGGAGGAACAAAACATCCCAAGTTTCTTCTGGTCAAAATTAATTCAGAAGACAGTCGGCTTTCCTTTGTGTAGTTGGTTACCCTCCGGCAGCCTCCCAGGGCCCATCATTTGCTTAATGTTTTCTGTAACACAACTGCGTGCTTGAAGAGGGAACAAAACAAACCAGGGAAAAGCAGGTCAAAGGAGAAACTTGGATTAGTTTAAGCAGCTCTGCCCCCTGCAGTCAAGTTGTAAAACCTGCAAGTGTTGAACACGGTTTGTGTGTTCCCTGCAGTTGGCCCAAAACACACACACACAGAGAGAGAGAGAGAACGCAGAGATAATAGTCACTTCACTAATCTGTGTTTCTCAGGCAACTACTGGTGGGGTTTTAGTGACAAAGCACTGGATGCAGACCAGGGATGTCCAACCTTGTCAACTTTTAAGACTTGTGGACTTCAATGCCCAGAATTCTTGGACATCCCTGATGGAGACCCTGGGCTTTATTTCTATCTGGTCTTAACGTTACCTGCTTTGGGTAAATTGGAAGGTTTGATGAGAACACAGTCCAAAGTAGTAGTAGTGTAGTAGTAGTAGTAGTAGTAGTAGTAGTAGTAGTAATGATAAAGTTGGAAGGGGCCTTGGAGGTCTTCTAGTCCAACCCCCTGCTCGGGCAGGAAACCCTATACCAGGGGTAGGCAACCTTGGCTCTTTTATGACTTGTGGACTTCAACTCCCAGAATTCCTGAGCAAGCCATGCTGAGGGGACAGGGAGAGGTTTCCAAGCTGAGCCATGTCGGCTCAGGAATTCTGGGAGTTGAAGTCCACGAGTCATAAAAGAGCCAAGGTTGACTACCCCTGACCTATACAATTTCAGACAAATGTTTTGTCTAGTCCAGAGGTCTCCAACCATGGCCATTTTAAGACTTGTGGACTTCAACTCCCAGAATTCCTCAGCCAGAGGAATTCTGGGAGTTGAAGTCCACAAGTCTTAAAAGTGGCCAAGGTTGAGGACCCCTGGTCTAGTCTCGTTCTTTAAAACTTCCAGTGTTGGAGCAAAGTACTTCTTTGAAGCATTTTTTTCTCTGCATCTAGCAAATGGCATTAAGCAAAATTATGGTATCTTTTATCAGCATTCTTTTGCAAGAGGTTTTTTTTTCTCTTTACCATAAACCAAATCTGGATTGCCGTACAAACTGATAACCTGGCATGGAAAGAAAGAAACCCTGGTTCAAGATTTCAAATGCCTCAACAAGGGAACATTTTAATCTCCACTGAACATTATGCGGCTCATATGTTCCATAATTGTGTGTGTGTGTGGGTATGTGTTGCTCCTGCAGTGACACCAAAGATGGTCCTGCATTCAAGAGCAGAATGCTCTCCCCCCCCCAAGAATTTGAAAGCCAAATCTTCTCAAGCTGCTGTTCAGTTTATTCCCATCACACCTGGTGTTGCCTCTTCCATCCAGAGCAGGGGTCTTCAAACTTGGCCCTTTTGTGGACTTCAACTCCCAGAATTCCTCAGCCAGCGTGCCTGGCTGAGGAATTCTGGGAGTTGAAGTCCACAGGTCATAAAAGGGCCAAGTTGGAAGACCCCTAATCCAGAGGGTCATCTCTGAGTGGCGTTCCTTCCCCTCTTCAGAACGAAGGCCCTACTAGCTATGAACAACTAATTTTGTACTTGGGACCACCGGTGAGTACAGCTACTTTAAACTTAAATTACCTTCTACAAATAGTCTTCGACTTACAACCGTTCATTTAGCGACCGACACTTTTGGGCTACCGCAGCATTGAAACAAAGTGACAACCAGGCCTACATTTACAACCAGTGTGGCGTTCCCATGGCCACATGAACAACTGACATGTATTTACAATTGCAGCAACTGGCAGCTTCCCAGCCAGCTTCCAACAACTAAAGCCAATACGGGAAGCCCGGTTCACTTAATGACTGCCTGATTCACTTGACAGCTGCAATGTTTCACTTAACAACCGTGCAAAAATTACAGCAAAATTGGGAGTGGCTCAACTTGGCTCATCGACTGAAATTTTGGTCCCAATTATGGTGATAACGTGAGGACTAGCTGTAGTTCTATAAACCTTAACATCCAGATGTGGACAGTTATCAGAATCAAATAATACACACAACAGTATGTTAGAGCGTGCACAGTCTTATTGCGCGAGGAGTAAAGCCAGGGGTAAACACAGTAAACAGTGGTCTATATTAAATGGTGGTTTATCTTACACCATCTACAATATCATACACCAGGAACAATATATATACATGTGCTAATACGGCAGGATCCAACAAACCACAGTTATAGCAGGAAACGGAAGAGAGAGAACACATCAGCGGAGCCTTCCCTTTATACAAAGGTTCTTAAAGAGACGCAGACCCTGCTGAGTCATTCCCATCATTACATCTTACATTACAATGATTACATCAGCTGGTTAGCTGTTAAATCAATACCTTGACACAGTAGCAATTAAATTCCCTAGTATAGGGGTAGGCAACCTTGGCTCTTTTATGACTCGTGGACTTCAACTCCCAGAATTCCTGAGCCAGCATGGCTCAGCTTGGAAACCTCCCTTTCACCTTAGCATGGCTGGCTCAGGAATTCTGGGAGTTGAAGTCCACAAGTCATAAAAGAGCAAGGTTGCCTACCCCTGCCCTAGGGATACCTACCTTCCCTGTATCCAAAACCAGTTCCCAATTATCTGGGCAGAATTCCTAAGATTCTACTTAGTTTACTAGAGAAAGCTGTTGGGTAGGACCTTGAACCATCCTGTTTCCAAATGTCAGCCTTGTGAAAATAAGGTGGCTTATTTTTGAAAGCAGTAAAAACAGAAACAAGAGGCCAGTTCTGTCTTCACTGAACTGGAACAGTTTGTGCAGAATAAAACAGCATTGATCTGCCAACTCTTTGCAACCCAACACATCAGTTACCAGGCTTCTGTATTTTGCTACACTAAGCATCGGTTTTTCCATGGCTTTATTGACTGTCCCTGGTCCATAACAACCACGAAGGAATGACTGTTCCTACTTGCAAGCTGGTGACTGTGTCACTCAGAAGGGTTGGGAGTAATTCTCTGTGGACAGCTATCTATTTCCAAAATTGCACAAACTCCCCCCCCCTCTTTCCCCCCTCTTTTTCAATCCAGTCTTGCATCTCCATCAGGCTGACAGCAAAGGGCATGCTAGCAGTCAGCACAAGTATCTTTCCTAGATCAGAAAGGATCGGTTGATTCCAAGATGAGCTGAGCTTCAACCTGCAATCTCTCCAGCTAGAAGATTCCAGTGTCCAGATGCAAGGATCCCTTTCTTCCCCGTAAATGTGGGTGCCAGAGAATTTCTGGCAGTCAAAAGTCCTGGAAAAATAGCAGTGGATGCCTATCTAGTCTAAAGAAAAGAAGAAATAGGGGAGACACGATAGCAGTGTTCCAGTATCTGAGGGGCTGCCACGAGGCAGAGGGGGCCAGGTTGTTCACTAGAGCACCAGAGGGAAAGACGAGAAACTAATGGTTGGAAGCTGATCAAGGAGAGAAGCACCCTGGAATTAAGGAGAAACTTCCTGATAGTGAGGACAATCAACCAGTGGAACAGCTTGCCACCAGAAATTGTGGGCGCTCCATCACTGGAGATTTTTAAGAAGAGACTAGACTGTCTGAGATGGTGTAGGTTCTCCTGCTTGAGCAGGGGGCTGGCCTAGAAGACCTCCAAGGCCCCTTCCAGCTCATCTTCTGTTCTATTCTGTTCTGTTCTATTCTATTCTGCCCTTTTATTATTCCGATAGGGCAGGGGTAGGCAACCGTGGCTCTTTTATGACTCGTGGACTTTAACTCCCAGAATTCCTGAGTCAGCCATGCTGAGGGGAAAGGGAGAGGTTTCCAAGCTGAGCTATGCTGGCTCAGGAATTCTGGGAGTTGAAGTCCAGAAGTCTTAAAGTTGCCAAGTTTGGAGGGCCCCGGCCTTAGAGAACAATCAGATAAGAGAAAAGGAGGGGGAGCCCAAAGCTGCATAACAGGCAGAGAAAGAAACTCAGAAGGAATCCTCCCTAATTTATCAGGCTGTGAAAAGGGACTGTGGGAGATTCATACTTTCATACTTGAAAGATTCTGTTAATATAGCCATACAATAAAACAGAATTAGCTTATCTGGTGAAGTTTCCTGTCTGCCATACCTGGGAAGGCTGATGTTTGGTAATACTCTGCATAATCTTTTTTCTTTTCCTTATCTGTTTAATTAGTAGTAATTGTTCCCCTTTTCACTTGGATGGCCCATAGATTAAAATATTCATTCCCCCCCCCCAGTCCATGGGTAGGCAACCTTGGCTCTTTTATGACTCATGTACTTCAACTCCCAGAATTCCTGAGCCAGCATGGCTCAGCTTGGAAACCTCTCCCTTTCCCCTCAGCATGGCTGGCTCAGGAATTCTGGGAGTTGAAGTCCACGAGTCATAAAAAAGCCATGGTTAGGGTGAAGACTAAACAAAATGAGAGCCAGGTTGGTCCAGTGGTTAAGGCACCAGGCTAGAAACCAGGGGATAGTGACTACTAGTTCCCACCTTAGCCATGAAAACCAGGTGGGCAAATTTGGGCCAGTCACTCTCACCGCAACCCACTTCCCATAGTTTTTGTTGTGAGGAAAAAGGGAAAAGGGCATGTTGGATATGTTCGCCACCTTGGGTTATTTGTAAAATTTGGGCCAGAAAAATCCAGATACCACAAGATGGCGGCAAAGAGTCAGGATAGGTGCAGCTTTGGTTACACTCTTTGTTTTCCCGTCTTTTCCCCCCTTCCTGTCTTTTTCCCCCTTGCGCCTTTTATTCAAGGGAATAAAAGAGAGGGGGAGAGAGAGAAAGAGGAAAGGGGGGGGGGAAGAGAGAGAGATCCCAGATCTGCTGTCTTATGATCATTTTCAGAGGACAATCTGTGATCAATGAAACACACTAAATGCCTTTTCAATCTCTTTTTGGATCACCTGGAAGCATCCTAGCCATGTTTTCCCTTTTTCTAGCAGGCATCAAGATTCACGTATCAGTGTTTCCATAAAGAAACCCCAAACTGATGTAAGTTATAACTGGTAGTCCTCAACTTACAACTGTAATTAAGCCCAGAATTACAGACATAAGTTGTGATGGTTGTTAAGCAGGTCACCAGGTGACCGCACCTGATTTTATATATACAGTATATGGTTATAGCCTGTACATATTTCTGATGCTGATGGCATGAGAAATATTTTCTCTTCCCTAATTTGGAAAACAACATCTGTGAGTTTTAGCAGCCGCACAGGCTGGGATAGGCTGGTGTTTCATAGCTCCCTGAATGTCACCTCCTTTCTCACCCAGCCCCATTTGAGACCAGCGTTTCTCCCCAAGCAAACGGGGGGATTCGGGGTGTCTTGCTGTCCTTAGTGCAGGGGTAGGCAACCTTGGCTCTTTTATGACTCGTGGACTTCAACTCCCAGAATTCCTCAGCCAGCATGGCTCAGCTTGGAAACCTCTCCCTTTCCCCTCAGCGTGGCTGGCTCAGGAATTCTGGGAGTTGAAGTCCACGAGTCATAAAAGAGCCAAGGTTGCCTACCCCTGGTTTAGTGTAATAGTCCTGTCCTCCAAGTCCTGGGCTCTCACACTCAAGCCCCCTCCTCTAATTCTTTTTTTTAATGTTTTATTGATTTTACATTTAAATATTTAAAAAGCAACATGGCGGCTGGGTTAGTAGAAAATTCAACAACATACAAATATCTTTAGCACAAGTCTCAAACTACCCCATTAAATATTTCCTCTCTTTTCCCCTTAGTATTTACTGTCTCATGTTTAAACTAATACACCCCCTCCTCTAATTCTTGGTCCCCACTGGAAGCACGGCTGAACAGCATGGAGAAAAGAAACGGTGTGCGCTGAGCTAGGAAGAGGTTGTCACTTCTCAAAGCATCTTCACCGGTGACTCAGAAAAATGCAGCCTGCTGGTGCCCCTCACACAAGGAAGGGCTGACTCAGTGTCGAGGGCACATGTTGGAGTTTATTTACCCAGCTTGGCTGCCATTTCCCCAGGAAATGTCATTCCAGATGGGAGGATAACACAATTTTCACCTCCAAGTCGTTCTTCCTCTCTGCCGCCTCCGTTTCTGCTCCCCCTTGTAAAGAAACGGAAAGCATCCCTACACGTGCTCGATGGTTTTAAGGCTATTGTGATATTCATGGCTCGATTAGCCAGATGGGTAGACTGGATTTGGCATTTTTATCCATTTTTATCCTTCTCAAGGACCTGGGATAGGCAAGTGTCGTTTGATGGAGTTAAAAGGTTTTGTCGCAGGATGTCAGCTGTTCTGCTGCCTTTTGCTGGTTCCAGGTGAGGATTTTGTCAATGCCAATGGTGTTGAAGTGGGTGCTCCAGATGTTTTGGGATTGCCTCCAAGGAAGCAGCTCCAGACAACATACCAGTGAGCTATAGTATTGAAAGTTGGAGATCAAAAATAGGCAAGGTTTTCTGTTTTCCCCTCTCTGGCGAATACAGAGAAGA
This sequence comes from Protobothrops mucrosquamatus, assembly GCF_001527695.2. Taxonomy (NCBI): domain Eukaryota; kingdom Metazoa; phylum Chordata; class Lepidosauria; order Squamata; family Viperidae; genus Protobothrops; species Protobothrops mucrosquamatus. Next base: position 95,013 of record NW_015388698.1, read on the forward strand.
GCGACAAAGATAAACACATGAAGAATGGTTACAGGAATTGGGTATGTCTAGTCTAGTGAAAAGAAGGACTAGGGGTGACGTGATAGCAGTCTTCCAAAAGCGCTCCATCACTGGAGGTTTTTAAGAAGAGACTGGACAGTCACTTGTCTGAGATAGTATATAGGACAGGTTCTCCTACTTGAGTGGGGGGCTGGACTAGAAGACCTCCAAGGTCCCTCCCAGATTCTATTCTATTCTATTCTATTCTATTCTATTCTATTCTATTCTATTCTATTCTAAATATTTGAGGGGCTGACACAAAAAAGAATGGAGTCAAGCTATTCTCCAAACCGCCTGAAGGCAGGACAAGAAGCAACGGATGGAAACTAATCAAAGAGAGAAGCAACCTAAAACTAAGGAGAAATTTCCTGACAGTGAGAACAATTAACCAGTGGAACAACCTGCCTCCAGAAGCTGTGAATGCTCCATCACTGGAGGTTTTTAAGAAGAGACTAGACAGCAATTTGTCTGAAATGGCATAGGGTTTCCTGCCAGGGGGTTGGACTAGATGACTTCCAAGGTCCCTTCCAACCCTGTGATTCTATAGTGATTCTAGGGTGATTCAGTTACTTAGTGACTGTCAGACCTACCTGGGGTTACTTACAACCCAGATTCAAAGTTACAACAGTTGGACCCCTGTACCTATGGCTGCATTTACCACTGTTTGTAGTGTCCCACGGTCACATTGCCACATTTTACAACGGTTTCTAGTTATTGTTATTCCTTGCATGACACATTCCCATCACATTTTGATAAAAAAACCACAAGGGATAAAAATATTAAATACTAAATCTAAAATATTATAAACATATGTCCAATAATTTTTGTTTCATTTGTCACAGCCAAGAAATCAGCAAAATCTCCGTTATAGGCTCTGTTTTGGCACTCTGGTCTTTGACAAACTGGCCCATAGCAAACCATGGTTTGCTTAATGACCGCAGCATTCGCTTAACTGCCACCACCAAAAAAGAGCTCGAATTGGGTTGATCACATGACCAAACTGTCACAACGTATGACAATCACAGGCGGGGTCCATTGCTGTTGTAATTCGAGGACTACCTATATCATCCCTATCTTTATCCTGGTTCAGAATCCTTGGAGGGAGGCTGCATGCCGGATGCAGCATCACCCAGGCTGAGGAATTCTGGGAATTGAAGTCCACCCATCTTAAAGGGGCCAAGCATGAGAAAAACTGAGCTAAACCTTATAATAATAATAATAAAGTTGGAAGGGACCTTGGAGGTCATCTAGTCCAAACCCCTGCTCAGGCAGGTAACCCTATACCATTTCGGACAAATGGCTGTCCAGTCTCTTCTTTAAAACTTCAAGTGTTGGAGCATTCACCGCTTCTGGAGGCAGGTTGTGCCACTGGTTAATTGTTCTGTCAGGAAGTTTCTCCTTAGTTCTAGGTTGCTTCTCTCCTTGCTTAGTTTCCATCCGTTGCTTCTTGTCCTGCCTTCAGGGGCTTTGGAGAAGAGCTTGACTCCCTCTTCTTTGTGGCAGCCCCTGAGATATTGGAACACTGCTATCATGTCCCCCCTCGTCCTTCCCTTCATTAAACTAGACATACCCAATTCCATCAACCTTTCCTTGTATGTCTTAACCTCCAGTCCCCTAATCATATTTGTTGCTCTTCACTATCTCTTATCAGCTTCACCATCTCTTTATCAGCTAATCCAGGGGTCTTCAAACTTGGCCCTTTTATGACTTGTGGACTTCAACTCCCAGAATTCCTCAGCCAGGCATGCGTGCCTGGCTGAGGAATTCTGGGAGTTGAAATCCACAAGTCATAAAAAGGGCCAGGTTTGAAGATCCCTGAGCTATTCTCTGTTGCCTGGAACAGCTGGAAAGATTTGGAAGGAATAACAGAATAACCAAGTTGGGACTTTGGAGGTCTTCTAGTCCAACCCCGCTGCTCAGGCAGGAAATCCTATACCTATACCATTTCAGACTCTCATTAAAAACTTAACCTCCAGGGTTGGAGCATCCACAAAGGACTGAAACTCGGAGGCAGAGGACATCTTTGGCATGCCAACAAGGGCCTGGCACAAAGCCACATCACAGCTGTTTGGACACCAGCTGGGACCATCTGCTCCTTGAAGTGGGCTGCAGCTTTTCGGTCTCCCGGCCAGCTGGCCGCGCGGAGGGTCCATAACTCAGCAAAGTCCAGATCGCTTACTTTGCAGATGGAAATAACAAGGGCTGTTTCCCCAGAGATGCCCCTTCCTTTACGCTGTTACACTGTGGCCAGGAACATGTTGATAATTAAAAGGCTGCTTGTATTCGTAATTAACCAAACAAGGTCCCCTGATAGGCCTGGGTTTCTGCCTCCCTCCAGTCCTCCCTCACCCCCCTTAATAATAATAATAATAATGATAAAGTTGGAAGGGACCTTGGAGGTCATCTAGTCCAACCCCCTGCTCAGGCAGGAAACCCTATACCATTTCGGACAAATGGCTGTCCAGTTTCTTCTTAAAAACTTCCAATGTTGGTGCATTCTTCTTTGTGACGACCTCATTTAAGGGTTGACTTCTTGTGCATCAAACACCAGGTGTGCAAAATAGGTGGAGGACACCAGGGAGATTTGCCTTAGTTTGCTTGTTTCCTTCTATCCCACCTTTTGTTATTTTTTCCTGATAGCTCAGAGCAGTGAACGGATCCCACACCTTCCTCCTCTTATTTTCCCCACAATAAAAAATTTGTGAGGCGAGTTGAGCTTTTGCTAGTGCAGGGGTAGGCAACCTTGTCTCTTTTATGACTCGTGGACTTCAACTCCCAGAATTCCTGAGCCAGCGTGTCTCAGCTTGGAAACATTTCCCTTTCCCCTCAGCATGGCTGGCTCAGGAATTCTGGGAGTTGAAGTCCACGAGTCATAAAAGAGCCAAGGTTGCCTACCCCTGCCTTAGCACGTCTTTTCTATGCATAATTTGATCCCCCTCATCCTTGTCAGAGCCCCTCAAATATTGGAAGACTGTTATGTCACCCCTTGTCCCTCTCTTCATTAAACTAGAGTCAGGGGTAGGCAACCTTGGCTCTTTTATGACTCGTGGACTTCAACTCCCAGAATTCCTGAGCCAGCATGGCACAGCTTGGAAACCTCTCCCTTTCCCCTCAGCATGGCTGCCTCAGGAATTCTGGGAGTTGAAGTCCACGAGTCATAAAAGAGCCAAGGTTGCCTACCCCTGTTCTAGTGCAATGCAAGTAGTCCTCAACTCACCACAGTTGAGCCCAAACTCTCCGTTGCTAAGCTAGGCGGGTTGTTAAGTGAGTTTGGCTCCATTTTACCACCTTCCTTGCCACAATTGTTAAGTGAATCAGTGCAATTAAGTTAAATCCCTGTGGAGATTCTCCGTCGTCCAGGTCACGGTTGTCCCGAAGGTGCTTTTTTTTGTGAGGCAACGGGACTTTCTTGTTTTTCTTTGAAGACGTTTTTCTTTTAAGACGTTTCACTTCTCATCCAAGAAGCTTCTTCAGCTCTGACAGGATGGTGGGGAATGGAAGGATTTATTCATGTGCCAGACCTTTATAACAAAACAACCACTTCATAAAAGTATGGCACAACATAGGAGAACAAACCCATCAGGACAAGAGTCAGCAGTCCATCTGCATTTAAAAGACAAAAGCCACTCTTTCAAAGACAGCAAAGTCCACATTCTGGACAGCAAAGTCCACATTCTGATCACATTCTGGTTTGAAAAAGGGGGTCAAAGAGACCATCTATGTCAAAATTGAACAGCCCTCTCTCAACAGAGGGGGAGGGATCCGATATCCTCTATCTCCAGTCTACAACACGGTCCTTTCAGCAGTTCCAAGAAGGCTCCACACCCATTTGCACCACTCAGGTGACCCTGAGGACACAGGTAAGCCTCCAAGTGGACTCTCTAAAAAAAATGCAAATGACCAGCTGTCTGCAAGGAGTATAAATCCTTCCTTTCCCCACCATCCGGTCAGAGTTGAAGAAGCTTCTTGGAAGAGAAGCGAAACGTCTTCAAGAAAAACAAGGAAGTCCAGTTGCCTCCTGAAAAAGCACCTTTGGTGCAATTAAGTTAATTACATCATGGTTAAGTGAATCTGGCTTTCCCATTGACTTTGCCTGTTGCAAAAGGGGATCACGTGACCCTGGGACATTGCAACCATAACATTGCAACTGTTATGCAGCTTTGGGCTCCTCCTCCTCTTCTCATCTGATTGTTCTCTAAGGGGGGGCTCCAAACTTGGCAACTTTAAGACTGCTGGACTTCAACTCCCAGAATTCCTCAGCATGGCTGGCTGAGGAATTCTGGGAATTGAAGTCCACAAGTCTTAAAATTGCCAAGTTGGGAAGCCCCTGCTCTAGGCCAGGGGTACACAACCTTGGCTCTTTTATGACTCGTGGACTTCAACTCCCAAAATTCCTGAGCCAGCATAGCTGGGAGTTGAAGTCCACGAGTCATAAAAGAGCGAAGGTTGCCTACCCCTACCCCTGCTCTAGGCAATCCCCCACTCATCTCCCAAGGTCTGTTACATTTAATTGGGGAGGGGGGAGGGGTCTGAGACAAAGTTAGGTGACCCCTTGCTTCCAATAAGATTACCCGAAATTCTCAGATCATTGCAAAATAATGTCCAAAAAAAAAAAGGAAAGGAGGGAGATTTGATTGGGAGAAAAATGACAAATCAAGAATGCTGCCCACATCTTAAGTTTCTTAAGTTTCTCGCTTATCCTGCTCAGGCAGAAGTTGCCCCATCATCACTGTTAGTTACCCATTTTGATCACAGGACTATGGGAATGCTACAACGGTTGTGTAAAAAAAACGGTCGTAAGTCGCCTTTAGTGCCGTCGTAACTTCAAATGGTCAGTAAACGAACTGTGGTGAGCTGAGGGACCTGTATATATGTTGTAGACCAGAGCGGGAGCATTTTTCTAGAAATGAGGATGCCGTGTCTTCTCCTTTGCGAGAATGAAAGATAACACCGTAATGCCTCATTCAGCTTGGTCATGTTTATTACGTAAGATGGGTCCAGAATGAACAAAATCGTTCAAGGACAGAAAGCAGCCAGTTTGGGGGGGAGCCGAAGCCCCACTGCTTAACCACCGCAACATTTGGTCAGTTAAGTCATCATCCATTTATCGGTTGTACATTCAACATACAAACAGACACAAGTGCACAGGAGGGCGGCCGAAGACAAAAGGGCTTTAGTTTGGTTTCCATAAAAGAGATCGGGTTGGCTGTCTGCAGCCGCCGGACACAGCTCTCCGTCCTCTCTCCCGTCCTTGCCAGAGGCAGAAAAATATTTAGGAAAGAGAAATGCTGTCTTGTTTTCCCAGCGGGCTGGAAGGCCTAATGGGCAGAGCCCAAGGGGGTGTGCGTTGTGCATCACACGGGGATGAAAACAAGGGGTGGGGTGGAAGGGTCACACAGCCACATTCAAACTCCAATCCTCAGAGGGAAAAAAAACCACAGAATTTAACCTATCCCAAATAAGCCTCATTTGGGGTGTGTGTCTTTGAAAGCTCAGCCTTTTTTTTTTTTTTTTAAATCCATTATTCCCACACCTAATCTTGAGTTGTAGGTGGCGAAAACAACAATTGCTCACCAAACGCGAACACAGCTTGGGATGAAACTTAAAAACAGCCTGATACGTGCAGAGAGATTCAACACACTCTTTCCCCCCTCACCACCACCACGCCCATCTCCCAAAGTTGACCGAGGTCTGAAATTTGATTTTGCCTCCTCCAAAAATGTCAATCTTACAAGAAAGTGTCTCTTCCAACATCACCACAAGTTGATCTCCCAAGTCTTTATCTTCTACCGTTCTATGAAGGGATGAGATTCAGGCTGGCCATCCGTTACGATTTATTATGATTTTCGGTTCTGAGAGGCTGGAGTAGAAGCGGGGTGACCCGAGTTCAAATCCACCCTTAGCCAACGGAAGTTCAGGGGGGTGAGTTTGGCCTGGTTACCTCTCCCTCCACCCAGCCTACCTCATATACCGGTAATTATTGTAGGGAGAAAAGAGAAAAAAGAGGGGGGAAAAACAAATGTACACCGCCTTGAGCCCCTGTAGAAAAGTTAGAATATAAATCTCAATAAATATATAGTTTTTAATATTTTTCTTTAGGGGAATGCAAGCCTTTTTCAGACGCTGCTTTGGTCCTGCCTGCTCCTTGCATTACAAAAGTCCCACAGTTGTGCAAAACCTGCATTTCCACACAAACACAGTGTCATGGTTTCTCCAATGTAATTTAACTCAGGTTATTAAACTAATTCCCTTTTGAGGGTGCAGCGTACACAGATCCATAAGCTTCACTCTCAGATTTACACTGGGTGCTGGACATTTTGTGTGTCCTCACATCACAACTCCACCCTACACCTCAAAAGTGGGCTTTAAGCACATCCTCCTCTTTAGCAACACTTATTTCCCTCTGCAAATACAGGTTGTCCTTGACTTATGAACGCAACTGAGCCCCCAACATTTCCGTCGCTAAGCAAGACAGTTGTTAAAATGAGTACTGCCTCATTTTTTTTGCCACACTTAAGTGAATCACTGCAGTTGTTAAGTTTGTAACACGGTTGTTAAGTGAATCTGGCTTCCCCATTGACTTTGCTTGTCAGGTCACAAAAGGGGATCACACGACCCCGGGGACACGGCGACCGTCATTAAGTAGGAACCAGTTACTAAGAGTTTGAATTGTGATCACGTGACTGTGGGGATGCTGCAATCGTGTGAAAATCGGTCATAAGTCATTTTTTTCAGTGCTGTTGTAACTTTGAATGGCCACTAAATGAATGGTTATAAGTCAAGGACTACCTGTAAGAAGATAAAATGAAGATGCTGAAACCTCTTCCTTCTTCCCATCCGCGTATCTTTGGCCAACTCTGTTCTTTTGTCAGTGTGGTTTTGTTGTACTTTCTTGTTTTTTAAATCCTTTCAACTATTCCTAAACCACTCAAGAGTTGCTGAGCCAGGCGACATATGAATTTAATAAATTATTATTATTATTATTATTATTATTATTATTATTATTAGCTGGAAGCATCTTGGCTGTCAGGGATGGGGGAGAAATGGATTCAGGCAGATCAGCTTAATCCACTGAGGTCCAGATTGAAATAGCTTCCCGGTGCTGAAGATTGCTAAATGCATTCGAAGTGATGAATTTTATGAATAGCAAGAAAATAACCTTCCTCTAGACAAGAAGTCCAGAATCTGAGGCTTCAGGGCACTGGGCATTTGAGCAAAAAAAGTTGTGGCTGAATTCTCATATAAAGAAAATGTATTAAACACACCAAGCACAGTTCAATGACACGACTCAAAAAAAAAAAAAAAAGCAAAGCAGAAAATCGGTCTTGATGGACTAGGGCGGCTAGAAGTTGTAAAAATAAAGCTTTGGTGGGAAGCAATGGCGAATCACTTGTGGCTTGAGAAAAACTGGATGAATTCACAGAACATAGAAGAATCATAGGCTGGAAGGGACCTTGGAGGTCATCTAGTCCAACCCCCTGCTAAAAGCAGGTGTCCTTATTACCATCCCAGTAAAATGGTAATCCAATCTATTTTTAAAAATCCCCATTGTGCCTTTGTGTACAGGTAGTCCTCGACATGACAACCACAGCCGAGCCCAAAATTTCTGTGGCTTAAGCGAGATGTTTGTTGAGTTTTGCCCCATTGTATGACCTTTCTTGTCACAGTTGTTAAGTGAATCACTCCAGTTGTTAAGTTAGTAGCACGGTTGTTAAGTGAATCTGGCTTCCCCATTGACTTTACTCGTCAAGTCATATGACCTGGGGACACTGCAACCGTCATAAATATGAGTCAGTTGCCAAGTATCCGAATTTTGATCCTGAGACCGTGGAGATCCTACAACTGCTGTAAGTGTGAATAATGGTTGTAAACCATTGTAACTTCGATTGGTCACTAAACAAACTGTTGTAAGTCGAGGATTGGCCGTATTTCCCAGTTTGGCTCAGCTCCAAGCCCACTTTGCTTCTCCTTCTACACAGAGTTTAATTGTATTTAAAATTCAAATGAAATCTTTTTTTTTTACCCCCATGCATTTTTTTTTGTCCCAACCCACCATTTTGAGCACTGTGGCCAGCACAGCCCCTTCGCCCATCCAAGGCCCAGCCGAAAACATCAGAAAAAAGACCAGCTCTCTTAACTCACCCCCAACTCTTAACTTTTAATGTTTTTAAGGTTCTGATGGATTTATATTGTGCTTTTATGACGTCGCAAGCCTCCCAGCGTCAGTGGACTTATAAATTTAATAACTAAATAAATTCCATCCATAATAAATCTTCTCTCAAACCCGCACAAAAATACCCCTTGTTCCACTTACAAAACCACATCCGCAATTCCAAAGCTGCAGAATAGTAGGGACACAGAGAAGATACATTTGCACACCAAAATGCACACCCATAGGAATCATACAGGCACAGAGATTCGGAGAGCAAAGTGCAAGGCCCAAACGGATGATCAAAAGCACACGGGGGTCTTGCCCGAGGCAGCCACAGCACGATTACAACTCTGGGGCTGATCCTACAGAACTGCCATTTTGCTTCCTCCCTGGCTGTGTGTATGTATGTGTGCAAGGATGTGAGTATTACCACACAACTGCCAATGGCCTGTTTCCTTCCAGGTCCCCCCAAGAGCAGGGGGTCTTCAAACTTGGCCCTTTTATGACTTGTGGACTTCAACTCCCAGAATTCCTCAGCCAGCGTGCCTGGCTGAGGAATTCTGGGAGTTGAAGTCCACAAGTCACAAAAGGGCCAAGTTTGAAGACCCCTGCCCAAGAACAATCAGCAAAGGGATACGAAGATTAACACGCTGTTTCTCAACCTTGCGCACTTTTAAGAGGTGTGGACTTCAACTCCCAGAATTCCCCAGCCAGTGAATTGAGGCCTACCCATCTTAAAAGTGCTCAAGGTTAAGAAACACTGGATTAATTTATTGCACTACACAACTCCACGTTCATGAAAACCTGAGAAAGGGGCTCGTCCCTCAGCTAAGTCCACCTCGAGAGTTGTTGGGAGAATAAAGGAGAAACTATTATATTTTTAAAAAATTCTTTTAAGGGAAAGCCATTGGAAAAATAGAACCCTTTCATAAATAAATAGATCTCTTTTTTCCCCCTGAACTAGAGACAACATCCTGGAAAGACGTTTAATTCACATGCAGCCCAATCAAACTCCTTTTTCTTGAGGGAAGATTGGGGGAGGGAGATATTTAAGAGAAGCAGGAAGAGGGTTTAATTGTGGCTTCTTTGCTGTTTCTACTACAATCCTGCCCAATGGAAGATTGGTGTGAAATGGATTCAGAGTACAGAAGGAATAGTAAAGACCCCTGGAGAAGAAAGAGAAAATGGGGAGACCTGCATTAACAGAGGGATAGAATCAAGATCACGTGAAGTGTTAATACCACTTTACAATGCCTTGGTAAGGCCACACTTGGAATACTGCATCCAGTTTTGGTCACCACGATGTAAAAAAGGTGCTGAGACTCTAGAAAGAGTACAGAGAAGAGCAACAAAGATGATTAAGGGGCTGGAGGCTAAAGCATATAAGGACAGCTGCTGGAATTGGGTATGTCTAGTTTAATGAAGAGAAGGATGAGGGGGGACATGATAGCAGTGCTCCAATATCGCAGGGGCTGCCCCAAAGAAGAGGGAGTCAAGCTATTCTCCAAAGCCCCTGAGGGCAGGACAAGAAGCAACAGATGGAAACTAACCAAGGAGAGAAGCAACCTAGAACTAAGGAGAAACTTTCTGATAGTTAGAACAATTAACTAGTGGAACAACCTGCCTCCAGAAGCGGTGAATGCTCCAACACTGGAAGTTTTAAAGAAGAGACTGGACAGACATTTGTCCGAAATGGTATAGGGTTACCTGCCTGAGTGGGGGGTTGGACTGGATGACCTCCAAGGTCCCTTCCAACTTTATTATTATTATTATTATTATAAGGACCCAAAACAGAGAAGAAATATGTGAAACTACGAGAATCTGGAAACTACGAGCTGTGGGAGAGATATTCCCAAAGGGTAGAATGTCGTTCTGTTTGGCCACTGAGAGTGGATGGGCAACCGTAGAAATCTAAATAAATAAATAAGCAAAAAACTCAGGTCTGGATTAACCTCCACTTTTGACTACTGTACTATACGCTGTATGGGGTGGCCCTTGGAGACTACGCAAGTTGCAATTGTGCCAAAATTCACTGGCACAAGCAGTTCTGGTGTTCCATGCTATCCCGGGGGTAATTCAAGGGACTGGTTATCACCTGGATGGTGCAGGGCTAAGTTACTTGAGGAACCCTCCAGTCTCCCAATTGTTTTGCCCCACCAGAACTCAGCAGCTAGGCCCGCTCCAGGACCCCTTCAGTAAGCGATATCATCTCATGGGACCCAGGAGATGTGCCTTCTCTGTGGAGTCCTTGGTGTCTTTGAGCTTGGTCGTTTGTTGGGAGATATTTCATTATGCAACTAGGTACCATCATCAGTGCTAGAAGAGATGGGGTTTGCCCCCTCCTTATATACAGTAGCTTACCCTGCCAGTTTGGTGGTTTCTTCCTGGTTGTTCCTTGACAAGGGTATTGTTTCCTGCTTGTTTGTTTGTCTACTGTTAAGGAACTGCCAAAACCAAGATCATGGCATCCGGCCCTCTCAATTCCTGGCAAATAGATGGGGAAGAAATGGAGGTAGTGACAGATTTTATCTTCCTGGGCTCCAAGATCACCACAGATGGGGACTGCAGCCAAGAAATTAGAAGACACTGGCTCCTGGGGAAGAAAGCTATGGCAAATCTAGACAGCATACTAAAGAGCAGAGACATCACCCTGCCAACAAAAGTGCGTATAGTCAAGGCCATAGTTCTCCCAGTTGCAATGTATGGCTGTGAAAGTTGGACCATACGAAAGGCTGAGCGCCAAAGAATGGAGGCCTTTGAACTATGGTGCTGGAGAAGACTCCTGTGAGTCCCCTGGACTGCAAGGCCATCAAACCGGTCAGTCCTAGAGGAGATCAACCCTGATTGCTCTTGAAAAGGCCAGATCCTGAAGTTGAAACTCAAGTACTTTGGCCACCTAATGAGAAGGAAGGACTCACTGGAGAAGAGCCTAATGCTGGGAAAGATTGAGGACAGTAGAAGAAGGGGACGACAGAGGATGAGGTGGCTGGATGGAGTCACTGAAGCAGGAGGCGTGAGCTTCAATGGACTCCAGAAGATGGTAGAGGACAGGAAGGCCTGGAGGAATGTTGTCCATGGGGTCGCGATGGGTCGGACACAACTTCGCAACTAACAAGAAACTACCAAGGAACTAGTAGAAGGTCCTATCTTTCTATACAACCCAACCCAATCCATCCACTCTATCTATCAATCACTCATCAACTATCTTCTATCTATATCTATCAATCTATCCATCTATCCCTCCATTCATCCCATCGTCTATCTTCTATCTATATCAATCTATCCCTCTACTCATTCCATCCACCCATCCAATCATCTATATCAATCGATCCCTCTACTCACTCCATCCATCCATTCACCCTGTCCATCCATCAATCTATCAATCTATCCTCACTCCATCACGTCTGTCTATCATATATTTCTGTCTAGCCACCCATCTACCTAATCATCTATCGATCATTTTCTATCTATCTATCTATCTATCTATCTATCTATCTATCTATCTATCTATCTATCTATCTATCTATCTATCTATCTATCTATCTATCTATTTATGGATAATTCATTAATCGTTCCTTAGTAGTCTCTCTCTCTCTGATTTATGGATGTCTTTTCACAGACTGTAAGGTAATTTTTGGAGCTCTCTAGCATGTAATATATTCATGCATTCTCTGACTGAGAATGTAATTTCCCTGTAATTCACTGAACTGTTCTGTCTTCTAATTTCTTGTTCACCCTCCAGAATTACAATGGTGAGACCGATTGCCATACACATTGATTCGATGAGTAAACTTCCTCCACACACTTATATAAATCCCTTGTCGTCTTACACAACCATCCTGATTTTCTCCCTTGCCCATCCCTAATGCAAAACTCAAAGCTTCAGCCAGGATTAACTGCTACCCATTATTGCTGCGCAGTTAAGATGGTTCTCTCCCCTGTCAGTTATTTGGACCCCCTTTTTTTCCCTTTTCTGCGGAACTTCCTTCTCTTTTTATGCAGAGGCAGAATTTTGGAGCAAATCAAGGTTATTGCAAACTTTGCCTCAAAAGGATTTTCTGCCTCCTGCCCCTATTTAACTTGACAGTTTTCCTGCACGGAAGCCAGGGGCTTTTAGACTTTTCATTTTACATCTGAAATATTCCTGTAACGTTTTTTTTTTTTAAATCCAAAGTTATAGAGGAGGAAGGGCAGAACATTCCATCCGTTCCTCTTCGATTGTGCCAACTTATTTTCAGAAATCTTTTCTCTGCTTCCATCATTTTTAGAGTAGGAATGAGGAATTGGATAGGGCAGTCTAAAAGAGCAACCTTGGCTCTTTTATGACTCATGGACTTCAACTCCCAGAATTCCTGAGCCAGCCATGCTGAGGGGACAGGGAGAGGTTTCCAAGCTCAGCCATGCTGGCTCAGGAATTCTGGGAGTTGAAGTCCACGTGTCATAAAAGAGCCAAGGTTGCCTACCCCTGGGATAGGGGCCTTTGGGCATCCTTTCCATTACAGCTAGTCCTCGACTTACAGCCACAACGGAGCCCAAAGTTTCCGCTGTTAAATGAGTCTTGCTCCATTTTACGACTTTTCTTGCCACCGTTGTTAAGTGAATCACTGCAGTTGTTAAGTTAGTAGCACGGTTGTTAAGTGAATCTGGCTTCCCCATTGACTTTGCTTGTCAGAAAGTCGCAAAAGGGGATCACGTGATCCCCGGGACGCTGTGACCATCATAAATAGGAGCCAGTTGCCAAGTCTCTGAATTTTGATCACATGACCATGAGGATGCTGCAACGGTCATGTGAAAAATGGACGTAAGTCACTTTTTTCAGAGTTATTGTAATTTTGAACGGTCACTAAATGAATGGTTGTAAGCCAAGGACTACGTGTACAGCCATTCTTATGGCTTCCAACCCAAACTCGGATTTATTCAAACTTTCTTCTGCAAGAACCTAAAAAAATGCCGTCTTGGCACCCCCTCCAAGGTGGCATAGGAAAAGAAGAGCCTATTTTCATCGATTCTGTTATGCGTCATCCTCATTTAGCAACCACAATTGGGACTGGCAACTTGGCTTTCAAGCAAAACAGTAGCTAATGGAAACCACGCATCTATCTGAGATCATACTTCAGCTTCCAACAGGCCGGCAAGGGTCACAAATGCGAGGATTGGTCGCAAAAGTTACTTTTTCACTACCTTCAACGAAAATGGCAAATGGCCACAGTCCCTCAATGAGGACTACCGTTATGGCAAGTCTGTGGATTGCTCATGCACGGCACCCAGAACTGTTCAAACTGGGGTCACCGATGAAAGATTGTCAAATAAATAATGTTCAGAAGTGAGGCTGCTTCTAAAGACAGAGGCATCCATGATGATTGTTATATTTGCAGGAGGGGAAAAAAACGAAGTTTGATTCTGATCAATATTGGCAGTCCTTGACTCTTACTAAGTTAGCAGGGGCCCATATTACCACCTTCCTTGCCACAATTGTGAAGTGAATCATTACAGTTAGTAATGGGGTTGTTAAGTGGATCTGGCTTCCCCTTTGACTTTGCTTGTCAGAAGGTCGCAAAAGGGGATCGCGTAACCACGGGACACTGCGACCATCATAAATATGAACCAGTTGCCAAGTGTCTGAATTGATCCGATGTTGAGAGTTTGAGAAAAATTCAGAGAAGAGCAGCTAAGATGATCAAAGGCCTGGAGGCTAAAACATACAAAGAACGGCTGCGGGACTTAGGTTTGGCTAGTCTAAAGAAAAGAAGAAATAGGGGAGACATGATAGCCGTGTTCCAGTATCTGGGGGGCTGCCACAAGGCAGAGGGGGCCAGGTTGTTCACCAGAGCAAAGGACGAGAAACAATGGTTGGAAACTGGCCAAGGAGAGAAGCAAACTGGAATTAAGGAGAAACTTCCTGACAGTGAGGACAATCAATCAGTGGAACAGCTTGCCACCAGAAATCGTGGGCACTCCATCACTGGAGATTTTTAAGAAGAGACTGGACAAACACCTGAGCTGGTATAGGGTCTCCTGCTTGAACAGGGGGCTGGACTAGAAGACCTCCAAAGTCCCTTCCAGATTCTATTCTATTCTATTATCACGTGACCATGGGAATGCTGCAACGGTCTTAAGTGTGAAAAATGGTCACGTCACTTTTTTCAGCGCCGTTGTAGCTTCAAACGGTCACTAAATGACCTGTTGTAACTCAAGGCCTGCCTGCAAAAGTTGGGTTTTCCTATCCTTCCCAATTCAAGTTTCAGGGTGCCTAATGGTCTTTTCCCCCTACAAAGTTTTACTGAGAGTCGCAGCTGCCGAAATGAACAGGACTTTTCACACGTGCCTAGGAAACCCTCTGTTCCAGCCACTGAGGCTCAAATCCAGATAGCCATTCACAGCAGCAAAGAGAAATCCTTATTAGAGTCCTCATTTAGCGACTGCCTCCCCTACCGACCATTTGCGGTTACACCTGGGATGAAAAAGCAGCTTGACAACCAACTCTTGGTTTTATAACTTGCGCAGGTCTGTAAAGCAAAAAAAAAAAAGCTGGACGAGACGATAAACATAGCTGGTTTTACTTAGCCACCATTTTGCTTAATAAACCAAACTGCTTGTCCTGATGGTGGTCACTAAAGGAAGACAACCTGTATTACTATTTAAAGATTACTGGCTGCCCAAAAAAGTAGGCAGCCAGTGGCTACAGCAAAAAAATAGAGTTTTACATACCACTCAGAATCCACTGGTATATAAAAATTTCTTATTTCTTTACCTTGCCTGCTGGCTGCCTACTTTTTTGCAATACAGGTAGTCCTTGACTTACACCGTTCATTTAGTTACAACGGCACTGAAAAAAGTGACTTATGACCATTTTTTCACACTTATGACCACTGCCATGATCCCGTGATCAAAGCTTGGACGCTTGGCAACTGACTCATATTTATGACGGTTGCATTGACCCAGAATCCTATGAGCACCTTTTGCGATCTTCTTTCAACCAAAGTTAAGGAGGAAGCCAGATTCGTTTAACGAATGTGTTAGTCACTAAACAACTGTGGCAAGAAAACTCGTGAGGCAAAACTCACTTAACTGTCTTTCTTAGCAATGGAAATAACAGTATAACAGAGATGGAAGGGACCTTGGAGGTCTTCTAGTCCACCTCCCTGCTCAAGCAGGAAACCCTATACCATCCCAGACAGATGACTGTCCAATCTGCACCCACAACTTCTGGAGGCAAGTCGTTCCACTGATTAATTGTTCTGTCAGTGAATTTTATTTTAGTTCCAGCTTGGTTCTCTCTTTGATTAATTTCCATCCGTTGCTTCTTTTCCTGACTTCTGGTGCTTTGGAGAATAGGTTGACAACCCCCCCCCCCCCTTCATGGCAGCCTCTTAGATCTTGGAAGACTGCTATCATGTCACTATTAGTCTTTCTTTTTATTAAATTAGACCAGGGGTAGGCAACCTTGGCTCTTTTCTGACTCGTGGACTTCAACTCCCAGAATTCCTGAGCCAGCATGGCTCAGCATGGAAACCTCTCCCTTTTCCCTCAGCATGGCTGGCTCAGGAATTCTGGGAGTTGAAGTCCACGAGTCAGAAAAGAGCCACGGTTGCCTACCCCTGAACTAGACATACCCAATGCCAGCAACCGTTCTTCGTATGTTTTAGCTTCCAGTCCCCTACTCAGATTTGGGGCTCCATTGTGGTTGTAAGTCAAGAACTACTTGTGCCAAGTGAGTGTCCCAACGTATATACTCCACAGCAGTGTTTCTCAACCTTGACTATTTTAAGGCATGTGGACTTCAACTCCCAGAATTCCACAGCCAGCAATGCTGGCTGTGGAATTCTGGGAGTTGAAGTCCACATGCCTTAAAATGGTCAAGGTTGAGAAACACTGCTCCACAGGATCAGGGCCCCAGCATCGACTCTTCCCATCTGGTGGGAATCACTGGAGAATTACAGCCTGAATGAGTTGCACGCCCACCATGCAATCTCCATTACCGAATGCACCCACCTTCCAATTCCCCCCATACAACGCCCCGTAAAGTGATAAAGAGGGGCACAACTAGACCACAGCCTAAACACAACAGAGGTTGTTTTGTGTGCTTCCCAACCAGCCTTTTCATAGGGAGAAGCCTGGCCGAGTGCTTTCCCAGACCCTGGAGAACGAAAAGACAGGATGTTCTGCCTAAGGGTGCTTGGTGGCTGTGTGGTGTAGTGGTGCTGGATTAGAGGTGGGCAGAGACGCCGGTTCCTGTGGCCCCATCAGCCACCAGAACTCACTGGTCGATTTTGGGCCCACCCCTCCCTCTCAGGCCAAGCCGTAGCTTGCTGTGAGGAAAATGGAGGTCTAATGCTTTAAAAACAACATTAATCTTCAAAGGATCATCAGAGCAGTGCAAGACAGCTGCCAGTCCAGAAAGCACACATTCTTCGTTGTTAAAAACAAAACCTCTAACTCAGTGGTTCTCAACCTTTTTAATGCTGCGACCCCAACCGGTCGTAAGTCGAGGACTAAACCAGTCGTTAAGTCGAGGACTAAACCGGTCGTAAGTCAAGGACTAAACCGGTCGTAAGTCGAGGACAACCCAACCGGTCGTAAGTCGAGGACTTTCCCTGCCCGGGAGCGCCGCGCATGCGTGGTTCCGCCCCCTGCGCCGGCCGAGGCGTAGCTGGCAAGCGGCAGAGACGGAGCAGGCCGACCACCAGCTGGCCCAGCCCAAGGGAGGTAAGGTACCCGCCGGAAAAGGGGGAAAAAATGGCGGACAAAAAACATGGCGGACAAAAAAAATGGCGGACAGCCTTGCTTGGCAACCTCCGTGAAATAGTCGATCGACCCCAAATGGGGTCCCGACCCACAGGTTGAGAACCACTGCTCTAACTAAAGTATTCACAGTTGCTTTTCTGTGTCTCGCTGCTCGACCTAAAGGCAGGGGATCTGTGATTAATGATCTCTGCAACTCTGCCCCATCCCCCAAGGGAAAGACAGGATCCACAGAAGAAGGCACCATAGGGAGAAAAAAAACAGGCAGTCCTCGGCTTACGACCACAAAGCAATGCAGTCATAAAGTGAGTCATCATATCACCGGATCCAATTTTTGGTTTTTTGGGGAGTATTTTAACTGCAGCTATTCAGTGAATAACGTGAATCCAGTTTCCCCAATTGACTTTGCTTGTCAGAAGCCATCTGGGGTGGGGGGTGGGTTGCAAATCAAATCACATAATCGCAAGAGGTCGCATTCATCATACCTGCGAGCTGGTTGGCAAGCGCCTGAATAGCAATCATACGGCCGTGGGGATGATGCAACGCAGGTCATAATGTCAGGGACAGGTCATAAGCCACTTTTTCCTGAGGTGACTGTAACTTTGAACCTTCATTATACAAATAATGGTTAAGTCAAGGACTAATCCCTAAGTGATTACTCCAGGGAGGCAAAAATACAAACTGATCTGTCACTTAATAGAAATCAGTCTGAAATAAAGAGAACCCCACAAAATGGCGGCTTTAATCCTGAGCGCCAACACACTTTTGGTCCTTCATGGCAGCGTTTCACATTGCACACGGTTTACGTTGTCTGGACTTCGACTCCCAGAATTCCCCAACTCGCATTTGTGTGGACTTTGACTCCCAGAATTCCCCACCTCGCATTTGTGGACTTCGACTCCCAAAATTCCCCACCTCGCATTTGTGGACTTCGACTCCCAGAATTCCGCCTGTTGATTTCCCCCCCTGCTGGCTGGGGAATTCTGGGAGTTGAAGTCCACACAGTTTAAAGCGACCAAGGTTAAGAAACACTGTTCTAGGGATGAGCAAAGATTAGCCTGAAAGACTGACCCCATTTCTTCCTGATGTCCCCTCAACAGGTCTCTCTCCCCTTTGGGTTCAGCACGGTGCGTGGCGTATAAGGCATTGCGTATGCGGTTTAACTCCTAAATATATATAATTTTCTCTCTCGGTATTTTATATATATGTATATATATATATCTCTATATATATAAGTATGTATATATTTTACACACACTGGATTAAATTGCATGAGAATCTAGATATGGCTTTCCACGGAATGGACACAGCAGGGCGAGGCGGGATGAAGAATGAACAGCCACACAGGAGCCAAACTTTGGAGGAGGAAGAGGGCGGCTCCTTCGTCCCTGGTACTGTCTCCTGGCTAGGAGCGCATCGCTCCTCCTGCAGAGGCAGAAGTCCTGCAGAGCTTCCCTGACACCGGATCCCATGTGCCCCAGCCCCACCTGGTGAAGCACACACGACTGCGCGGGCCCTTCTTCCCCGCTAGTATTGCAGAGCGAGTGATGGTCAGCATGACAGAAAAAGAGCCGAGAGGAGTACCACGGAACGGCCCCCTTGCCAGTTCATGCTGCCCCACAGCTAAGGCGAGGGGCGTCCTATCCTCTTGGCCCGACCGGAGACCCCTCCCTCCTGCAGATTAAATCGAGGGTCACAAATTGGACGGAAGCCTAGATTTCGCGGAGTCCGTATCAGGGGCGCTAATGATGGAATCCTTGCGGGCACCGCCTGAGTCCTGCTGAATGCCCGAGGCGGCTGTCCCAGGGTATGCGGTAGACATGGTCATCGGGTGGGGCACCCGGGCTGCCGGCCGCGGTGCGGCTGGCGGGGTGTGACCAGCATTCTGGGTCGAAGTGGCAGGCGACAACGGCGAGGCCCCCTGCCCGGTGGGGATTGAAGCGGTGGACTCGTGAGCTGAGGAGGGCGGGCTCTGGCCCGGCGTCTGAGGAACGCCGTGGGGAAGAGAGGGCTGGGAGGCTGAAAGAGGCCGAGTCTCCTGGCTGAGACTCCTTGTGTGAAGGGCCTGGGTGCTCTTGTGAGCCGCCAGCCGCTGCGGCGAACCGGGCGGCTTCTGCTGAGTTAGCGAGAGCTGGGACCCTGATTGACCCTTGGCACCCCCGTATGGGAACGTCCGGCTGGCGTGAGGGCTTTGGGAAGAGGAACTGGACACCATGGAGGGGAAGGGGCCGGCGGAAGAGGCCAGCAGAGGCTGGGGAGGGGGGTGCTGCTGCTGGAGTGGGATGTTCGGCTGCAGGGGTCGCGGCACATTCTGGAGCATGGGGCCACCCAGTTGCTGCTGCTGCTGTAGGTTCAGCTGCTGCTGCTGGTGCTGGTGATGCTGCTGAAGCAAGGCTGGTGAGATGGCGAAGGCCCCCGGGAGACCGCCTTGGTACTGGAGCCGGCGGACCATCCGTGGGGAGCCGAGGCTGATTGGGCCGACCAGTGGGCTGGCCATCTGCGGGCAGAAGCTCATCGCCACGGCCTGCTGGAGGGTGGCGATCGCCGAAGTGACCTGGGGCTGAGCCGGGGTGTAGACGGCGGTGTGCTGTTGGAGCTCGGCCTGCTGAACCATCTCCCGGTCGTACTTGACAATCTCCTGGATAATCTCGTTCTCCTGATTGTTGAAGACGCCGGAATTGAGGTCGTGCTGCACCTTGTGCAGGAGAATGGAGTTCTTCTTCCCTGCAAGAGAAGAACAGAAGACACGGCTTCCTTGCGGTCCAAGTCCACTCTCCCAAAGGTGCTTTTTCCAAAGGCCAACTGGACTTTTTTTTGTTTTTTCCCTTGAAGATGTTTCGCTTCTCATCCAAGAAGCCTCTTCAGTTCTGAGTGAATGGGGGGAGAATGGAAGGACTTATATTCCTTTGCGGTCATCTGGTCGTTAGCGCTCTCTCTGAGAATCGTTGAGGCCGCTTGGAGGTTTATCTGTGCCCTCGGGGAACTGCTGAAAGGTCGGTCCTCAGAGAGAGCACTAACGACCAGATGACTGCAAAGGAATATAAATCCTTCCATTCTCCCTGCATTCATTCAGAACTGAAGAAGCTTCTGGGATGAGAAGAGAAATGTCTTCAAGGAAAAAACAAAGTGTAGTTGCCTTTGGAAAAAGCACCTTTGGGACAAACATGACCGTGGATGACTGGGAACCTCCATAGATAGGCAGGTCCACTGATGTCTTTGCATGGCACTTCCCATACCCATGGAAAACTACAGATGGTCCTCGACTTACGACCAGTCGCTTGGGGACTGTTCGAAGTTATGATGGATCTACCTGGGGGGGGAGGAGGTTACTTACAACCCAGTTTCACAGTTCCAATGGTTGCTCCCAAGTCACATGACCACATTTCGGATGCTCGCTAGCTGGGCTGCATTTACGGCTGTTGGCAGCATCCCGCGGTCACATGACCATTTTTTATGATGGTCTTGCCGAAAACCGACATTTACTTCCAGTTCTCAGCACAACTGCACCCATAGCAAACCATGGGTTCATTTAATAACGGTGGTCTTCGCTTAACAACCACTACGAAAAAGGTTGTAAAACTGCAGCTCTGAGTTTTGAGATATTCAAGCTGCCCAGGGTCACCTCGGGAGATGGGAAGCAGAATGAATGAACGAACGAACGAACGAACCAATCAATCAATCAATCAATCAATCAATCAATCAATCAATCAACCAACCAACCAATGAAATGAAACAAAGTGCTTGAACCAAGGGGTTTCCTACATGAGATGGGACATTTCATGGAAGAGTTAGGCTCAAAATCCCGAAACATCTTGAATACAGGTAGTCCTCAACTTACACACATTCATTTAGTGACCATTTAAAGTTACAACGCCATTGAAAAAAGGGACTTATGTCCATTTTTCACACTTAAACCGTTACAGCATCCCCATGGTCGTGTGATCAATTCACACGCTTGGCAACTGACTCATATTTATGACAGTTGCCGTGTCCCGGGGTCACGTTGATCCCCTTTTGCGATCTTCTGACAAGCAAAGTCAATGGGGGAAGCCGGATTCGTTTAACAACCATGTTACTAACTTAACAACTGCCGTGATTCACGTAACAACAGTGGCAAGAAAAGTTTGTAAAATGAGACAAAACTCACTTAACAAATGTCTCGCTGACCAGCAGAAATTTTAGGCTCAATTGTGGTCATAAGTTGAGGACTATCTGTATCAGGGGTCTTCAAACTTGGCCTTTTTATGACTTGTGGACTTTGACTCCCAGAATTCCTCAGCCAGGCTAAGGAATTCTGGGAGTCGAAGTCCACAAGTCATAAAAGGGCAAGGTTTGAAGACCCCTGACCTATATCGTACCTCTAATGGGCAGCTCATATTTTCCAAATAAAATCTGGATGCCTTTTTTTCAGAGTGTCCAGTTGGGACACCGTGGCCCATCAGCCCCTCCCCTTACCTCCCCGTGCCAATTCTCCCAGCATACCAATGCGATCCAGGCGATCCAGAGCAACAGTTTCGAAAGCCCGTCTCATCATGGGGTATTCCTCTAGGACCTCATTAAAATTGTCCACTGACAGGGAATACAAGCGACAATAGGTGTCCGCGCGGACACTCGCCGTGCGACGTCCTCTGGTCAGGAGGCAAATCTCTGGAGAAAAGATGAAAAAGTGAATTCAAATCCCAAAATTAGATTCCCAATTACTTTCCCCTTAATGATAGAAGAATACATTCCCTGTAGGGTTAAACCCAACTTCTTCCTGTTCTTCACAAAGCCTACCTAGATATCTACCAGATCCAATGTTGTCTTTTTTTCCCTTCAACTATTTCCAGTCAAGCCGGTTGCTATAAGAGCCATAATTTTAAATTTTCTTTTTCTTTCCTCAACCCGAAGATCAAAAAATTCTCTGGGGCTATTTTGTCTTCTGGACAGTTTGAGACTTGCTTATGCCTATCTTGACGGCCATTTTGGGAACGGTCAAGTCCTCTGTGGCAGCCATTTTGAAACTGCACCAAACTTATGTTCTCCACATGCCAAAGGTACCTCATTTTAGGAAGGAAATGAAACCTGTCTTTAGAATGCCACAAATATGTAAATGAATGAAGATGGCCTTGATTTATCTCACCTCCAAAGTAGGAACCATCTGAAAGCTTCATCTCCTTATTGCCTTTTGTAAGGACACTGACCACCCCATGTTGGATGAAGTACATCTTTTTCCCGATGGTCCCTTCTCTGATGATGTAGTCCCCTGGTTGAAATACTTCAAATCTCAGTTTAGTAAGCACAGCTGTGACAAAATTGGGGTCGGCGTTGGCAAAGAGTGGCATGGAGGCCACCAGTTTGCGACAGTTGAAGTTGACAATCTCCTGAAGAACGACAGACAAAAAAAAAAGTATCTTAACATGATTTATGCAAAAATCGCTCAGCTTTTTTTTACATGTTCCTTTGTGTCAAGAGAGGATAACTGCTCATTAATAAGCCTCCGTGCTGTTTGGGGCATCTCCAAGTTCTCTTAAAAAAGGGTGGGCTCAGACTTTTGTGTTCCCCCCCATTTTTTGAAGTTTGGGGTACTTTTAAGATAGGAAGTTGGAATCTTAAATCAGTGTTTCTCAACCTTGTAATTTTAGGTTGTGTGGAATTGCTGCTGGCTAGGGAATTCTGGGAATTGAAGGTCCACAGGTCTTAAAATTGCCAAGTTTCAAAGACACTGATTTAGACCAACCAACCTTAGTTAGCAGATCCCAGAAAGAGATAACCCATGAAATGACGTTCCAAGGTTGCCTAAGGTAGGCTGCCTAAGATCCATAGATGGTTGGAAAAGATGATGAAACTACAGATAGAATTTAAACCGGAATTGTTTTTGTTAGGAATATTAAGACCTAATTATGGTAAAGAGAATGACTACTTGATATTACATGTTTTAACTGCTGCAAGGATAGTATTTGCCCAATTTTGGAAAAATGAGAATTTACCATCTGACCAGACTATAATTACTAAAATTTTAGAGTGTGCAGAAATGGATAGACTAACATTAGAAATGAAAGAAAAAGATGATTCAATTTATTTTAGACCTTGGGAAAAGTTTATCAATGGTTAGAAACACATTATAACTTGAAGGATTCGATATTTTAGAATAGATGACGGATTTTTAATCGAGTTCTAACTAACATTTTGATGATATGATTATTTTTCCTGATTTACTGATTTTCATTTGTTACTTTTGATTGTTAGGATTTTTTGAGATTTTATTAGTAGTGTTTACTTAATAGATCAACATATTTGTTTACTAATTGTTTTTAATATGTTATAGTCTAAGCTTTGGTAAAAATGGTTGAATATGATATTTACTTATTATTATGATCCGGACGGTAGCTTGTTTGTTGAAACATGTGACTGTACCTATCCTTATTTTACCCTAATTCCTTATTCCCTTCCCCTTTCCTTCCACCCCTCCCTTTACCATACCTGTATTGTTCCTATTTTTCCTCATCTATATAAACTTAATAAAATTTTGTTAAAAAAAATATATGGAGGTTCCATTTTCAAGTTCAGTCTGATGAACCATTGTGGGGATTGGATAAGTCTAGTCTAACGAAGTGAAGGAATAGCAGTCTTCCAATATCTCAGGGGCTGCCCCAAAGAAGAGGGAGTCAAGCTATTCTCCAAAGCGCCTGAAGGCAAGACAAGAAGCAACGGATGGAAACTAATCAAGGAGAGAAGCAACCTAGAACTAAGGAGAAACTTCCTGACAGTGAGAACAATTAACCAGTGGAACAACCTGCCTCCAGAAGCTGTGAACGCTCCAACACTGGAAGTTTTTAAGAAGAGATTGGACAGCCATTTGTCTGAAATGATTTAAGGTCTCCTGCTTGAGCAGGAAGTTGGACTAGAAGACCTCCAAGGTCCCTTCCAACTCTGTTATTCTGTTAAATTCTACTATTGGACATTGACGACCATTGTCCATCTTCTCAGGGTCCATCCCCTTATGGCGTGTGGGTGAGGCTTACCTCTCGCAGAGGCTCGTTCAGCTCCCCGAGGATGCTGTCCTCATCAAACATTTTGCCCTGGTAGCGATGTTCATAGTAGTCATGGATCTTCTGCCGGAAGTCAGCGGGAAGCTTGTGGAAGGACATGTACTGTTCCACTTGCTTGTACTGCAGGAGGCAGAAGGCGGAGGAGAAATTAAGTGGGAGAGTTTAAGCAGAATGTCTCACTTGACGAATGCAAAGGAAAGGGAAATCAAACCAAGTTGGAGAGGGTCTATTGCAGAGGTCCCCAACCCCCCATTTGTGGACCGGTACTGGGCATGCATGCCAGCAACTGGTCTGCACAAACAAGCAAAGCCCCATCCGTGGGATGCGGGCAGCACACAAAACCACGCACCCTCCAGTCCGTAGAAAAACCTCTCTCCACAGAACCGGTCCCTGGTGCCCAAAAGGTTGGGGACCTCTGGTCTATTGCATCACAGCTGCCAACAGCTGCTTCCCTGGCTGCTCAGGAGCCAAGGAGAAAGGGAGCAGACTCAGGAAAAGAGGCTTCTCCCCAAAAAACTAAAGACAGAGTAAAGTAGCTCCCTTAAAGAAAGAGAAAACGAAGGGCCAAATCAGGTAATATAGGATTATAAGAGCTGGAATCCAAGATATAGGTAGACCTTGCCTTACCACCATTTGTTTAGTGGCCATTTGAAGTGACCAGGGCACTGAAAAAACTGACTTAGGCAATCCCCCACTCATCTCCCAAGGTCTGTTACATTTAAGTGGGGAGGGGAATGGTCTGAGACAAAGTCAGGTGGGCCAATCACCAGGAGATGGGGAGTTCTAGTCCTGCCTTAGGCATGAAAGGANCTGAGTGATTTGGGGCCAATCACCAGGAGAGGGTGAGTTCTAGTCCCGCCTTAGGCTTCAAAGCCGGCTGGGTGTTCTTGGACCAGCCACTCTTTTTCAGTCCTAGGAAGGAGGCAATAGCAAACCACTTCTGAAAAACCTTGCCAAGAAGACCGCAGGGATTTATCCAGGCAGTATCCGAGAATAGGACACGACTGAATAGAAGGGGGAAAAAAAATACAGATTGGGAAAGAAAAAGCAAAAGGAACCAAAGAGAAGGAAAAAAGGGGGAAAATGAAAAGGAATTACTTTAAAAAAGCAGACCACTCCCCATCCCTCTCGTACCTTTTCTTGATACTGGCGCCGGGAGGAATCCAGAGACTGGATGAGGGCCGTGGCGTGGCCAATGAACATGGCATAGCAAGTGGCTCCCACGATCATGCTCAGCATCGTCAGCCATATGTCTGTCATGCTCTCCGGCGCCTGGCGCCCGTATCCGATACAAAGCATGTGGCTCATGGACTTGAAGAGCGCAAAAGAATACAGCTCGCTCCAGGAATCGTTCTGCAACAAGAGAAATGACACAACTCCGGTTAAAAAGACTGTCCTGCAAAAAAGAGAATTCGATCCATGCCCGTTTTTCTAAAAATTCATTCTGAGCCAAGGTTATTTCAATGTTCAATCTTTCTTTTCTTTTTTTTTTAAGATCCAAAATTCGGAAGATGGGTTAGGAAGGGTGACATCAGAGATTGGAGGTCAAAGGAACTGAAGGAAAGCGGGAAGCTGGCTTTCATTTCTAAGGCGGGACTAGAACTCACAGTCTCCTGGTGATTGGCTAAAAGTCATCCAACTGGCTTTCATGCCTAAAGTGGGACTAGAACTCACAGTCTCCTGGTGATTGGTCCAAAGTCACCCAGCTGGCTTTCATTTCTAAGGCGGGACTAGAACTCACAGTCTCCTGGTGATTGGCTGAAAGTCATCCAACTGGCTTTCATGTTTAAGATGTGACTAGAACTCACCACCTCCTGGTGATTGGTCCAAAGTCACCCAGCTAGCTTTCATTTCTAAGGCGGGACTAAAACTCACAGTCTCCTGGTGATTGGCTGAAAGTCATCCAACTGGCTTTCATGTTTAAGATGTGACTAGAACTCACCACCTCCTGGTGATTGGTCCAAAGTCACCCAGCTAGCTTTCATTTCTAAGGCGGGACTAAAACTCACAGTCTCCTGGTGATTGGTCCAAAGTCACCCAGCTGGCTTTCATGCCTAAAGTGGGACTAGAACTCACAGTATCCTGGTGATTGGTCCAAAGTCATACAACTGGCTTTCATGTCTAAAATGTGACTAGAACTCAGTCTCCTAGTGATTGGTCCAAAGCCACCCAGCTGGCTTTCATTTCTATGGCGGGACTAGAACTCACAGTCTCCTGGTGATTGGTCCAAAGTCACTCAGCCAGCTTTCATGCTTAAAGAAGCACTAGAATTCAATCTCCTGGTGATTGACCCAAAGTCACCTAGCCGGCTTTCATGTGTAAAGAAAGTTTGGTACTGATGCTCTCTCAGTTTTTAGCTCAGTGCCTTTACTATGACACCAAATGCATATTTCCCAAATTTGCCCAACTTCTGGAATTCTGTCCATGCCATTCTCAGGGAACAGATATTTACCGTTACTTTCTGAGCACATCTGAAACATAATTTTGGATTTAAGGCAGCCGTTTCTGTTTAGCAGACATCATTTTCTCATTATACCTTTTCTCCTTTAGGCAAAACAGTAAAATACAGGGAGTCCTCAACTTACAACCATTTGCTTAACAACTGTGTGAAGTTACAAACGCTGCAACCTACAGATAGCCTTCGAATTACAACCACAATTGAGGCAGAATTTGACCTTTTTTGCAACGGTCGTTAAGCGAATCACTGCAGTTGTTAAGTGAATCATGCAGTCATTAAGCGAATCCGGCTTTCCCCATTGCTTGTTGGAGGCCCTCTGGGAAGGATGATGATGATGATGATGATGATGATGATGATGATGATGATGATGATGATGATGATGATGATGATGATAATAATAATAATAATAATAATAATAATAATAATAATAATAATAGACGTGGCAGAGCCTGGAATAGATGAGAAAGAACTGGAGAAGATAACAAAATACAAAGACCTACAAATAGAAATAGAAAGACTGTGGCAAAGGCAAGCAAGGGTAGTACCAATAGTCATAGGCGCCTTGGGTGCAATCACAAAACAACTGGAGCACCACTTGAACAACATCATCGGCATTGACAAATTCGCCATTAGTCAATTGCAAAAGGCGGCCTTACTAGGAACTGCTTCCATCCTGCAACGATATCTGTAATACCATCAAACATCCACATCTGCCTATCCCAGGTCCTTGGGAAGGACTTGATAGGTAGACAAAAATGCCCAATCCAGTCTGAACATCTGGCTGACTGTGCGATGATGATGATGATGATGATGATGATGATGAT
>NW_015388698.1:125122-144658 GCF_001527695.2 Protobothrops mucrosquamatus
ACAAGAAGGGACTCAACACCGTCTATCTGAGGCACAGTGGTCTCCCTTGGACATAAATTCTCCCTTATAACGACCGCCACCCCCCCGCCCCTACCCCGGGCCCTCGGCTGATGGAATGCTTGGAAACCTGGTGGGCATAGATCAACAAGGGGAACTCCCCCTTCCATGCCCAACCAGGTCTCGGTGATACCCGCCAGGTTATTATGCATCGTTGAGTGCTGGGTGGGTGTGGCCAATTGGGTGGGCATGGCTGCGATGGTAACAGCAGACTGGGTGGGACTAAAAAGTTCAATCAATCAATTTCAACTTTGCAAGATCTTTTTTTTTCCCGCAAGAAGTTGAAATTGACTGATTGAACCTTTTTTTTTTTTTCCCCACGGTGGCAGAGGCCTAAAGCGAAAAGGTTTTATAAAACCCAGCTGAAGGTTTTAGGACTGAGGGGACGACCCAGGTGCCCACAGAGAGGGCTCTGAGTGCCGCCTCTGGCACCCGTGCCATAGGTTCGCCACCACTGGTCTAGTCTCTTCTTAAAAGTCTCCAGTGATGGAGCGCCCACGATTTCTGGTGGCAAGCCGTTCCACTGGTTGATTGTCCTCACTGTTAGGAAGTTTCTCCTTAATTCCAGGTTGCTTCTCTCTTTGGTCAGTTTCCACCCATTGTTTCTCATCCTTCCCTCTGGTTCTCTGACCCCCTCTGCCTTGTGGCAGCCCCTCAGATACTGGAACACAGCTATCATGTCTCCCCTGTTTCTGATAACAGTGGTCCTTGCAGTGATCGGGACCCCATCTCCTCTTTCCTTCTGACTCACCACCATGCCGTTGATGGAGACCCAGGAGTCAGTAGGGAAATCCTGCAGCATCGGAACGAGGAACTGGAGGCAGCCATCCCAGTGGCAGAGAAGCAGCATCATCGCGATGAGATTAATGATGCGCATCACAGCACTAGCCAGGTCATACGTCATGTGGAATATCTGCCGCGGGAAAAGAGAAACACGTCAAATTGCACAGAATTCCCGTTTTCGACAAAGTGAGACGCTGCAGACCAGGTTAAGTGCTCTTCAAGAGGCTGCTATTAGGAGTCAGAAAAACAAGGATTAAGTCAATATTAATCTATTACAATTAATCCTCGACTGGAATTCCAATCATGAGTTGTGACGGTCATTAAGCAAGTCACTATGAACCCATTATACCAGGGCTCTTCGAACTTGGCCCTTTTATGACTTGTGGACTTCAACTCCCAGAATTCCTCAGCCAAAGCACCAGAAGGCAGGACAAGAAGCCACGGATTGGAAACTAACCAAGGAGAGAAGCAACCTAGAATTAAGGAGAAATTTCCTGACACTGAGAACAATTCATCAGTGGAACGACTTGCCCCCAGAAGTTGTGGGGGCTCCATCACTGGAGGTTTTTAAGAAGAGACTGGACAACCACTTGTCTGAAATGGTACAGGGTCTCTTGCCTGAGCAGGGGGTTGGACTAGATGACCTCCAAGGTCCTTCCCAGCCAAGCCTTGCACTTCAAGATTTCATGGCTTTTGTTTGATACCACTAAGGGAAAGATTTGGGATTGGCTTGTGTTCAGATTTCTTTTTTCTTCATTTCCCAGTCTTGGTGAGAACCGGAACTGGATTTTTAATTGTTAGTTTTTATTTTAAAAAATTGTATAGGATGAAGCCAGTTCAAATTTAAAGACAAAAGAAAGTTAAAATAAAGAGAAGTTAATAAGAAATAAAAGAAAAAAAGGTAGAAAGGAATGGCTTTTGATTTCCTTTCCAACAATTATAAGCCCACTTATATTTTCTCCTCTCCATTTCTGGTGAATTTTCACCCAAATTTTAACTAGCCACAAGTGGCCAGGGCAAGTCACTTGTAAGATTAGCTAGATACTTGCTGCTAGAAAAATAATATTTGTATCAAAAATACATTATTTATTATCATATATTGCTTTTATATGTTATTTTATTATATATTTTATAAAAAATAATAATTCAAGGTAGGGAACATACCTAATATTTGTTCCTCCACCTATTTTTCCCACAACAACCCTGTGAGGTGGACTGAACTAAGAGAGACGAACTGGCCCAAAATCACCCAACCATCTTTCATGCCTGAGGCGGGACTAGAACTCATAGTCTCCTGGTGATTGGCCCAAAGTCACCCAACCTTTCATGCCTGAGGCGGGACTAGAACTCACAGTCTCCTGGTGATTGGCACAAAGTCACCCAACCATCTTTCATGTCTGAGGTGGGACTAGAATTCACTGTATCTTGGTGATTGGCCTAAAGTCACCCAACCATCTTTAGTGTCTGAGGCGGGACTAGAATTCACTGTATCTTGGTGATTGGCCCAAAGTCACCCAACCATCTTTCGTGCCTGAGGCAGGACTAGAACTCACAGTCTCCTGGTGATTGGCCCAAAGTCACCCAACCNGGGACTAGAATTCACTGTATCTTGGTGATTGGCCTAAAGTCACCCAACCATCTTTAGTGTCTGAGGCGGGACTAGAATTCACTGTATCTTGGTGATTGGCCCAAAGTCACCCAACCATCTTTCGTGCCTGAGGCGGGACTAGAACTCACTGGCTCCTGGTGATTGGCCCAAAGTCACCCAATCATCTTTCATGCCTGAGGCGGGACTAGAATTCACTGTCTCCTGGTGATTGGCCCAAAGTCACCCAACCATCTTTCATGTCTGAGGCGGGACTAGAACTCAGAGTTTCCTGGTGATTGGCCCAAAGTCACCCAACCATCTTTCATATCTGAGGCGGGACTAGAATTTACTGTATCTTGGTGATTGGCCCAAAGTCACCCAACCATCTTTCAGCCTGAGGTGGGACTAGAACTCACTGGCTCCTGGTGATTGGCCCAAAGTCACCCAATCATCTTTCATGTCTGAGGCGTGACTAGAACTCACTGGCTCCTGGTGATTGGCCCAAAGTCACTCGACCATCTTTCATGTCTGAGGCAGGACTAGAACTCAGAGTTTCCTGGTTTCTAGGGCCCTAACCACTTGACTAGACCAAACTGACTCGCAAGCTTTAAATCTCTTTTAAATCCAAAATAAACAGTATCATGATTTAACGAAATGTCCTTATTTATTCCTGCAACGGGGTAAGACAACGGGCACTTAAAAATGACTCGCCAGACTGATGCACAATGATAATGCATTTTGCATTCCTTCTGTGACCGTCTCATCCAGGACATGGAAAGACCTCTGCGCCACGCACAGAAGCCTCTTCCGGTGATTCCGATGAGCCACTTGTAAAATCTCATTAAAGTATTGTAAAATGTCCCTAAAGCAAAAACAACGAGATAATTTTATTTTGCTCGTTTTAAGTTGGAGGATATCAATAAGGAACCGCATTTCACGCTTCCAAGGCTGAGCTAACGCATCTTATTTTCAGCAACAACAACGGGGGAAAAAAATACGCTTCCATAATTTAGCGGCATAATATTGTAAGCTCTGGAACTAATTAAAAAACAAAACAAAACCCCAAAGTCGGAGAGTCGCAATCCATCTGCAGCTCGCTCGCCAATTCCCATCGGAAAAGAGCTTGTTTACCTCCCTATGCAGAAGCTGAAGCCAAATTTGAACTGGTCACCTCAGTGATATGGAAAAAAAAATAAATTTTCTCTTCCGCCTCCTTAAGCTGCCTGGAGAAATGCAGAGCACATCCGCACACACGGCACACTGCGGGCATCCGTCCGTGACTGGAGAATTTCAAAGCCAGGATCTCTTCAACTGGGTACAGGTAGTCCTCGACTTATTGAGGGCTGTTGAGCCCAACATTTTTGCTGCTAAGCGAGACAATTGTTACGTGAATTTGGTCCCATTTTGTGACCTTTCTTGCCACAATTGAAAAGTGAATCCCCTCAGTTGTTAAGTTAGCGACACGGTTGTTAAGTGACTTCTGGCTTCCCCGTTGACTTTGCTCGCCGGAAGGTCGCAAAAGGGGATCACGTGACCACAGGACGCCACAACCGTCGCAAGTACATGCCAGTTGCCAAGCATTTGAATTTTGATCACGTGACCGTGAGAACGCTCAGGTTATAAGTGTGAAAAACAATCACTAGTCACTTTTCTCGGTGCCGTTGTAACTTTGAACGGTCGCTAAATGAACTGCTATAAGTTGAGGACTACCTGTATGCGGTGGAGAAAAAGAGCATCGCGCTTCCAGGATCACTTCCTAGAGAAGAAACCGCCTGTACAGGCAGTCCTCAAGTTACAACCATTAGTTTAACAACCGTTCAAACTGAAAAAAGTGACTTACAACCGGTCCTCATACTTGCAACCATCCCAATGTCGCCATGATCACATGACCAAAATTCAGGTAGTGGCAACCAGTATGTATTTATGACGGTTGCAGAAACCCGGGGGAGGGGGGAAGGGTGTCACATGATCTCCATATGGGATATTCCCAGCCAGCTTCCAGCAAGCAAAGATAGTGGGGGAAGCTGGCAAAATAGTGAATTAGTCCAGGTGCAACTCACTTAATGACCACTTGACTTAGCAACAAGGGCTCCAGTCCCAAATGTGGTCATAAATCAAGGACTATCTGTAGAAAACTCAAGGGCCAGAAGGATTGGGTTTTTTTTTTTTTTTTAAAAGAGCCAATTCCCAGAAGCAAGATCTACGGCCAATTAAACTCTACTGCCGACAATTGAAAACTCTGCTAAAGGCTGGGAATAACCATTGAACGGTGCAATTTTACTATCTTTCCACCTAAGCAGTTAAATTCATGCCCGGTGACAAACGGAGAAAGCTCAGTTCTAACCTTCTGATTTATTGACTCCGTGGATGGAGGAAGGATATCAGTTCACAGTCCAAACGTCAACAATTGATCTCAAGCATATGATGCTAAAGTACAAAGGTCTCCAAAAAGAAAAATAGATAATGAAAATCAAGATTGCCTTCTCTTATTTTGCTTCCTATTTTCGATTTGCATTTTCATCCCCCCCCCTTTTTTTGAAACTGGGGGGGGGGGAAGGAAAATATTCCCTGCAGATTTACATCTGTCCTTGTATATTGACTCTAGAGACACATTAACTTCCTATAATTAT
Source organism: Protobothrops mucrosquamatus (assembly GCF_001527695.2). NCBI lineage: Eukaryota > Metazoa > Chordata > Lepidosauria > Squamata > Viperidae > Protobothrops > Protobothrops mucrosquamatus. The sequence goes on from NW_015388698.1 coordinate 130,181, forward strand.
AATTTATCACCTTTATAAGTCAGTTGCAAGCACAAAATTTTCTTTTGATTGAGTGGACCCTTCAGGGGCTTAAATGAGGAAGCAATTGGGCTATTTTGGCTGTGTAATTTTGGGTGCTTTATTACTCCTGACAGCCATTAGATTGTTCTATCTTTCCTGCAGTTGGCCATGGGATTCCCAGGCAACCCAGACCTTGCACAATGATACAAGTATACTTCGATTTACAACCGTTCATTAAGTGACTGAAATTAAAGCACTGACTTATGACCGTTTTCAACACTTAAGACCGATGCAGCATCCCCGTGGTCATATAATCAAAGTTTGGATGCTGGGCAACTGGCTCGTATTAATGACCCTGGCAGTGTCCCGGGGTCCTTTTGCAACTTTATGACAAACAAAGTCAATGGAATAACCAGATTCACTTCACAGCTGGTCCTTGACTTATGACTTAAGATTTTACAATGCCTTGGTAAGGCCACAATTGGAATACTGCATCCAGTTTTGGTCACCATGATGTTAAAAAAGATGTTGAGACTCTAGAAAAAGTGCAGAGAAGAGCAACAAAGATGATCAGGGGACTGGAGAAGAACGGTTGCTGGAATTGGATATGTCTAGTTTAACGAAGAGAAGGACGAGGGGGGACATGATAGCCGTGTTCCAATATCTCAGGGACTGCCACAAAGAAGAGGGAGTCAAGCTATTCTCCAAAGCGCCTGAAGGCAGGACAAGAAGCAACGGATGGAAACTAATCAAGGAGAGAAGCAACCTGGAACTAAGGAGAAACTTCCTGACAGTTAGAACAATTAACCAGTGGAACAACCTGCCTCCAGAAGCGGTGGATGCTCCAACACTGGAAGTTTTTAAGAAAAGACTGGACAGCCATTTGTCCGAAATGGTATAGGGTTTCCTGTCTGAGCAGGGGGTTGGACTAGATGACCTCCAAGGTCCCTTCCAACTTTTATTATTATTATTATTATTATTATTATTATTATTATTATTATTATTATTATTATTATTATTATTATTATTATTATTTTCATTTAATTACGATTTGAAATCACAACAGCATTGAAAAAAGTGACTTATGATCCTTTTTTACACTTAACGACCTTTGCTGCCTTCCCGTAGTCATATAATCAAAATTCAGACGCTTGACACCTGACTCATATTTATGACGGCTGCTGTGTCCCTGGGGTCGCGTGATCCCCTTTTGTGATCCTCTGACAAGCAAAGTCAATGGGGAAGCCGGACTCACTTAACAACTGAATTAGTAATTTAATAACTGCAGTGATTCGCTTAACCACGGTGGCAAGAAAGTTCGTACAATGGGACAAAACTCACTTAACAAATGTCTCACTTAGCAACAAAACTTTGGACTAAGTTGTGGCTGTAAGTTGAGCACTAGCTGTATTACTAACTAAACCCCTGCTTAGCAACTGTGGCAAGAAATGTCGTAAAATGGGGCCAAATTCACTTAACAACTGATGCTTGGCAACGGAAATTTTGGGCTCAATTGTGGCCATTAAACGAGGACTACCTGTATTGAGGATCACCTAACCAGGGGTAGGCAACCTTGGCTCTTTTATGACTCGTGGACTTCAACTCCCAGAATTCCTGAGCCAGAATGGCTCAGCTTGGAAACCTCTCCCTTTCCCCTCAGCATGGCTGGCTCAGGGATTCTGGTAGTTGAAGTCCACGAGTCATAAAAGAGCCAAGGTTGCCAGGAATTCTGGGAGTTGAAGTCCACGAGTCATAAAAGAGCCTAGGTTGCCAGGAATTCTGGGAGTTGAAGTCCACGAGTCATAAAAGAGCCAAGGTTGCCAGGAATTCTGGGAGTTGAAGTCCACGAGTCATAAAAGAGCCTAGGTTGCCAGGAATTCTGGGAGTTGAAGTCCACGAGTCATAAAAGAGCCTAGGTTGCCAGGAATTCTGGGAGTTGAAGTCCACGAGTCATAAAAGAGCCTAGGTTGCCTACCCCTGACCTAACCAGAAGTAGGCAAAACAGCTCAAGGGGACCAATGTTTGCAGATGCACCTAGCTGAGAAACTCAATCCCACCACTAGATGGCAGCAACGTTGAGACTTTGTGCCTCAATTGCCTTGGATGGTTTTGAAAAATACCTATTTTACCTCAGTCTTTTTCTGAGTAAGCGAACCTCCCTCCCAGCAGCTGTTTTGAACCCTGCTTATTAAAATTCCACAACTGTCCCAAGTTTGCCAATCCTTTAAATTCACACTACCTCCCAGGCTCTTAAAAGCAGCCTTTCCATCAGGATCAACGTCACAGTTGTTCGAAGCCGGAAGGAGCCTTGTGATGCCAATCAAGGAAGCACACACCATATATACTCAAGAGCAGGGGTCTTTCAAACTTGGCCCTTTTATGACTTGTGGACTTCAACTCCCGCCCAACAAATGCCTCCCGCCCAACAAATCTCACCCTGCTAGGGTTAAAACTGCCTGTTTCCTCTCCACTTTTCTTTCAATTTATCGATGTTGCAACTGTAAACTCAGCAGCCAGCAAGCTTTTTAATAATAATAATAATAAAGTTGGAAAGGGCCTTGGAGGTCATCTAGTCCAACCCCCTTGCTCAGGCAGGAAACCCTATACCATTTCAGACAAATGGCTGTCCAGTCTCTTCTTAAAAACTTCCAGTGTTGGAGCATTCACCGCTTCTGGAGGCAGGTTGTTCCACTGGTTAATTGTTCTCACTGTCAGGAAGTTTCTTCTTAATTCCAGGTTGCTTCTCTCCTTGGTTAGTTTCCATCCGTTGCTTCTTGTCCTTTTTCTGGGTAGTAATGCAGAGCGCAGAGCAAACTTGGTTGTTGTTTTTTTATACTAAGAGAAGTTCACTGAACCTTGCAGAAAAAGACCAATTTTTTGAAACTCTCGTTTCCTGGAAAATCTGGGTGATGACAGAACCAGTTCCCTGGGAGGTTTTCTGGCTTCTGCATAGAGCAGCCTCCGCAATTATTGCAACCTTTAAAAAAACCTGAGGAGTTTCAGGGAAAATGGTGCTGTCTACAGCTGTTGGTCTGTTTTTAATTTCCTAGATCAGGGGTAGGCAACCTTGGCTCTTTTATGACTCGTGGACTTCAACTCCCAGGATTCCTGAGCCAGCATGGCTCAGCTTGGAAACCTCTCCCTTTCCCCTCAGCATGGCTGACTCAGGAATTCTGGGAGTTGAAGTCCACCAGTCATAAAAAGGGCAAGTTTGAAGATCCCTGCTCTTAATCTTTGTCCTAGGATAGGGGTGGGCAACCTTGGCTCTTTTATGACGCGTGGACTTCAACTCCCAGAATTCCTGAGCCAGCATGGCTCAGCTTGGAAACCTTTCCCTGTCCCCTCAGCATGGCTGACTCAGGAATTCTGGGAGTTGAAGTCCACCAGTCATAAAAAGGGCAAGTTTGAAGATCCCTGCTCTTAATCTTTGTCCTAGGATAGGGGTGGGCAACCTTGGCTCTTTTATGACGCGTGGACTTCAACTCCCAGAATTCCTGAGCCAGCATGGCTCAGCTTGGAAACCTCTCCCTGTCCCCTCAGCATGGCTGGCTCAGGAATTCTGGGAGTTGAAGTCCACGAGTCATAAAAGAGCCAAGGTTGCCTACCCCTGTCCTAGGATGTATTTTTTTTTCTTCTACAATTAGTCCTCGGCTTGCAACAGTTCATTCAGTGACACTTCGAAGTTGCAACGGCACTGAAAAAAATGACTTTTGAGCATTTTTCACACTTGCAGTATATCCCCACGGTCACATGATTTACATTTGGATGCCTGACAACTGGCTTTATGACGGTCGCAGTCTCCCGGGGTCACGTGATCCCCTTTTGAGACCTTCTGACAAGCAAAGTCCATGGGGGAAAGCCAGATTCATTGAACAGCCGTGTTACTGATTTAACAACTGCAGTGATGCACTTAACAAATGTGCAAGAAAAGTTGTAAAAGGGGGCAAAACTCAGGAAATTTCTCACTTAACAAGGTAAATTCTGGGCTCATTTGTGATCTTAACTCAAGGACTACCTGTATTTTATTGGAGGCTGCCACTCGTGTGAAATGGGGGAGGGGCTATGCAAATTAAATAAAGAAATAGTAAAATCTGTGGAGAGTCAGGGGGATTGTGGGCCAAGGATGTGGGTTACCCAGTTGATAGGGATCAGTTGAGGCAAGACAGGACGTCTTTTCAGTCTTTGTAACAGGGGTCCTCAAACTTGGCCACTTTAAGACTTGTGGACTTCAACTCCCAGAATTCCCCAGCCCTGCCCTACTAAGTAACATCATCAGTGCTAGAAGGGAGTGGGATTTACAGAGAGGAGGGAGGAAGGAGGAGGAGAGGAAAAGGAGGACTGTGGGTTCCTTGGTGCTCTCTGAGATGGTGGTTTCCTTGCAGACGTTTCATTACCCAACTAGGTAACATCATCAGTGCAGTAATGAAACTTCTGCAAGAAAACCGCCAAGCTCAGAGAGCACCAAGGACTCCACAGCTACAAATATTCTCTTCTGTAAACAATGGGATGCTTCTCTCTTTTTAAAATGCCCCTGAACAGCAAAAGGAACATAGGTCCTTCTTTGAAGGATCTATGGAAATTTCATCCTTGGTGGATCTCCCACAGCTTCCAGCATGTCTCTTACCTCTTCCCACTGGTGAATGTAGCGGATAAGACGGGAGAGACGCAGCAGCCGCAGAAGACTCAAAATTTTGGTGAAGCGGACGATGCGCAAGGCCCGGGCAGTCTTGTAGACCTCAGAATCCATGCCCCTCTCCACAATGAGGAAGATATAATCCACAGGAATAGAGGAGACAAAGTCCACCACAAACCAGGTCTTCAGGTACTTCTTCTTGATCCGCTCAGGATCCAGAATGATCTCCGTATTGTCCTCAATGACGATGCCCGTCCGGAAGTTCATCACCAGGTCCATGAGGAAGAAGGTGTCCGACACCACGTTGAACACGATCCAGGGAGCTGTGGTCTCCTCTTTGAAGAAGGTGATGCCGACAGGAATGATGATCAGGTTGCCCACCATGAAAAGCAACATGGTGAAGTCCCAGTAGAACCTAGAATGAAAGGGAAAACGTGGGAATCAAGACGTGGGAGAACATCGGAACAAGCCCTGGGTCAAAGCTAGGTTATTGCTGTCTTTGCCCACCACAAATTTAAGACATTGAGAGGATGTATTCAGGTAGTATATTAAATTTAGTCTGCATTTACCTTAAGTTTGCTTTTTTTCAAGAGGATCTAGGGTTTACTGTGCAATCCAAGAATGATAGTTTATGTTTTGTGTTAGAACAGGGCTCTTCAAACTTGGCAACTTTAAGACTTGTGGACTTCAACTTCCAGAATTCCTTAGCCAGCTCTCAGGGCTGGCTGAGGAATTCTGGGACTTGAAGTCCATAAGTCTTAAAGTTGCCAAGAGCCCTGTGTTAGAACATAAAACATGGAATATAATCAGAGTTGGAAGGGACCTTAGAGATCTTCTAATCCAACCCTCTGCTCAAGCAGGAGACCCCATGCCATTTTGGACAAATGGCTGTCCAGTCTCTTGTTTAAAACCTCCAATGACGGACCACCCACAACGTCTGGAGGCAAGCAGTTCCACTATTTAATTGTTTTCACTGTCAGGAAATTCCTCCTACGTTCTAGGTTGCTTCTCTCCTTGATTTGTTTCCATCCAATGTACCTGCCTTCAGGTGCTTTGGAGAATAGGTTGACCCCCTCTTCTTTGTGGCAGCCTCTCAAATACTGGAATACTACTATTATATCACCCCTAGTTCTTCTTTTCATTAAACCTTTATCCACCACAGTGCTCAAAACCCCACTCCCTTCTACCAAGGTGGATAAAATTGGGCTAAATGATCATAAGTTGATGGAAATCAGGACAGATTCTTATATTTCTCTTGATTAGTAGAAGACCACCTGCTTTGCCCACAGAAAATCATGTTTGATCCCAGATGCTTCACTTTAGAGAGGAGGGGCAACTTAAAATCCCCAGAATTCAGTGGGAAAAATTGCTGGATTGCTGGCTGACTGGGCTGCATTCACACATGCTAAGCCCTCCCCCAAGCCTAACTCAGATTAAAACCATCAAGTTCCGCATGTCGTATGACCGCAGCCCGTTGGTTGGAAACTNAGCACCGCACAAGCCTGAGCGAGAGATGGCTGGAGCTGCAGGGCTGTCAGGGCTCAGCGGAAGCGCCAGGATCAGCGCCAGGCTCCAGCTGGAGCTCGGCACTGATCCTGGCGCTTCTGCTGAGCCCAGAAGAAGCGCCGATCAGCTGGAATGTTGCAGCATCTCCAGGGTCTTGTGATTTACATTCAGATGCTTGGCACCTGATTCATATTTATGACGGTCACAGTATCCCAGGGTCATGTGAAGTGACCAAAACCTGCTGCAACCACCCAGCAGACGGGGGGAATAAAAACCAAACACCCCCCCACCCCACCCCCACTGCCAATCCTCAACAGAAATGCTCACAACAATAAAAACCTCAGACAGGAGGAAGAGCATCGCCGGGTGGGCAGGCAGGTGTCTTGCTCGGCTGTGGCTTGGGGGGCACTTTTTTCAGTGCCATTGTAACTTGGAACAGTCACTAAGTGAACTGTTGCAAGTCGAGGACTACCTGTACTTTATCACTTTTTTCCTTTTTTTGGGTCAGGTTTTTGACACCTTGCTAGGCGACTGGTGGTACTTGGATATTGTCATATCCTACAAAGTGGTACAATGGATGAAAAGGTTGAAAAACCCTGCTATAGCATGCCAGACAAATGGCTGTCCAATCTCTTCTTAAAAATTACCAGTGATGGAGCAACCACAACCTCTGGAGGCAAGCCGTTCAATCTGGTCAAGTGTGTTAAAGTTTGTAGTTTATACTCTTCTTTCTTCTTCTTCTTCTTCAAGCACCTTGGTGCTCTCTGAGCTTGGTTGTCTTCTTGCAGATGTTTCATTACCCAACTAGGGAACACCATCAGTGCTAGAAGGGAGTGGGGTTTGCTCTCTGTTTATGTGCAAGTGACTTTCCTGTCATTGAGTGAGTCAGAGCAAGTCACTTGTATATAAACTGATCAAAGAAGGACCTATGTTCTTTTTGCTGTTCAGGGGTATTTAAAAAAAGAGAGAAGCATCCCATTATTTACAGAAGAGGATATTTGTAGCTGTGGAGTCCTTGGTGCTCTCTGAGCTTGGTGGTTTTTCTTGCAGAGGTTTCATTACTGCACTGATGATGTCACCTAGTTGGGTAGTGAAACGTCTGCAAGGAAACAAACAAGCTCAGAGAGCACCAAGGGCCCCACAGTCGTCCTCCTCCTCCTCCCTCCCTCTTCCTCCTCCCTGCAAACCCCACTCCCTTCTAGCACTGATGATGTTACCTAGTAGGGCAGGGGTCTTCAAACTTGGCCCTTTTATGACTTGTGGACTTCAACTCCCAGAATTCCTGAGCCAGTCCCAGAATTCCTGAGCCAGCCAAGCTGGCTCAGGAATTCTGGGAGTTAAAATCCACAAGTCATAAAAGGGCCAAGTTTGAAGACCCCTGTAGTAGGGTAATGAAACATCTGCAAGAAAACAAAGAGCACCAAGGTCTCCATCACCCCACAGTCCTCCTCCTCTTCCCTCCCTCTCTCCCTCCTCTTCCTCCTTCTTCCCTCCCCCCTGCAAACCCCACTCTCTTCTAGCACTGGTGATGTTACCGAGTAGGGTAATGAAACATCCGCAAGAAAATAACCAAGCTCAGAGAGCACCAAAGACCCCCCTGTTCAACCCCAAGCTACAGATATTCTCTTCTATTGGTATCTTTAAGGTTCTTAAAACCCAAATCTTTCCTTTTTTTATTAAATCCCAAGATAACAAGCATGCACGAGAACGCGAAGACTTGGGATACTCTATCTAGAAGTTCAGAGATATACATTATGGCTAAGCTTCTTATCAAAATGTTAAAATGCAGAAACTTACAATAAAATAAACCCAGGTATATCTGTCACGCCAGAGATGTCAGCAGCTCACCACACAGAAAAATCTTCAGGGGTCAAAACTATCATGGATGATTTTCACAGGAGGAATGCAAAAAAAAAACCCAAAAACCCTGAATCCCTTTTCACACACACAGACACACACAAACACACAAATCAGGAAGTATATTTTCAGAATCCTGTTCCACTTCTCCATCCTGCTGGAAGCCTGGGTGACCTTCTCCAGATGCCTGCAAGGTCAAAAGCAGATAGCCAAGGTTTTTGAGTTCTTTAGCGTCGCTCTACAATTTGTCAGCCAGATTTTAAAAAAAATAATAACAAGAGTTTCTCCTTTGTCCTCAATCCACCCCAAGAGGCGCAGAATACAAATATGGACGAATCAGAGGAAGCGAGAGAGATGATAATTTATTTATTCCCTGACTTTTCACAATTTTTTTGGCACCGCCCTCCCACTGCCATTATAATAAGACCGTCTTTTATTTCTGTAGGAAAGGAAAATTTATTTGCCCGCCAGTGTTTAATTTTTATTTTTTTTTGCGGCATCGGTTGCTTCTTTTTTTTTTTGCAACAAGCTGGCACCGCTACTGGTGTCAAAAGAAATATGCACAATTGAAATAATTGTGGCTTGTGGTTTTTCTATTTACCCCCCACCATTGTTATTCCTGTTTGTTTCTCTGTTGGGCATAAAATATTTGCCTGGAGCAATAAAGACAAGCAGCCATATTTGATTTCCTATAATGATTGCCTGGGAAAATTCTGCCACTCATCTCAGAGAGAGGAAAATTAGGATTTAGGGAATGCTGTGTTGGGTCTTGGATACCCTTCAGATCAACCCAATAGCTACAGACAGACAAGTAGTCCTTGACTTACCCGTATTTTCCCGAAAGGCCTACCCCAAAAATAGGCCCTAGCTTGATTTTTGGGGTGGGCCTAATATAAGCCCTACCCCAAAATAAGCCCTAGTTTTGGGGTGAGGCACACCCCTAAAAACAAGCTAGGGTGGGGATGGAGATGTGGAGCTGCTCCACCCGCCCCGCACCCGCTTACCTTGCAGCCAGGCCTCTCCTTGCTGGCCCACTTCGTCTTCTGAGGCCTCTTCTGCAGCCAGGCCTGCATTTCTCAGTCACGGGGCTTTCTGGAAGGCCTGTGCAGCCAAGAAACCGAGATATGGACTCAATCCATAGGTCAGTATTTGGCTGCTTAGGCCTTCTGGAAAGGCCTGACTGCAAAATGCAGGCCCAAATGCAGCTGCGGAACTTCGGCTCCAGAAGAAGTGGACCGGCTGGGTGGTGCTGTTGATGCCGGAGGTGAGGTAAGGCTTACCCCTAAAACAAGACCTGGTGCCTTTTTGGAGGCAAATAATAATAATAATAATAATAATAATAATAATAATAATAACAACAACAACAACAACAACAACAACAACAACACCACCACCACCACCACCCGGTCTTATTTTTGGGGAAACACAGTATAATAATTCATTTAGTGACCGTTTGGAGTTATGATAGCATTGAAAAAAGTGATATATAGCAATAGCATTTAGACTTATATCCCGCTTCACAGTGCTTTACAGCCCTCTCTAAGGGGTTTATAGAATCAGCCTATTGCCCCCCCCCCAACAATCTGGGTCCTCATTTTACCGACCTGGGAAGTATGGAAGGCTGCGTCAACCTTGAACTGGTCAGGATCGAACGCCTGTCAGTGGGCAGAGTCAGCCTGCAATGCTGCATTCTAACCACTGCGCCACCAAGACTCTTATGACTGTTGACTTATGACCATTGCAGCATCCCCAGGGTCATGTGATCAAAATTCAGACGCTTGGCAACTGGCTTATATTTATGATGGCTGCAGTGTCTTGGAATCACGTGATTCCCTTTGGTGATCTTCTGCCAAGCAAAGTCAATGGGGGAACCAGCTTTACTTAACAACCGTGTTACTAATTTAACAACTGCAGGCTTGCGGCAAGAGAGATCGTAAACTGGGACAAAACTCATTTAACAACCGTCTCCCTTAGCAACAGAAATTTTGGGGTCAATTGTAGTTGTAAATTGAGGACTACCTGTGATAGAAATTCTGTCAAAGCGGTGAAGAAAATAGAGGCATGTTGCAACTTTGCTGTTATTTTTTGTAATATATTATTATGGTTAGATGCACATTCATCCAGATGTTTAGAGCGAGTTTGGCATTTTTATCCACCTATCGAGTCCTTCCCAAGGCCCTGGGATAGGCAGATGTTGTTTGTTTGACGATACTGAAAGTCTCGTTGTAGGTTATAAGCTGTTCCGAGTCTCAGCTTCTGCAATTGACTGATGGAGATTTTTGTCAATGCCAATGGGGTTCAAGTGGTGCTCCAGCTGTTTTGGAATTTCAGCCAAGATGCCTATCACTACCACTTTCTTTTGCCACAGTCATTTTGCTTCTGTTTGCGGGTCTTTGTATTTTGTGATTTTTTTCTCCAGTTCTTTTTCTTCTCTTCTGCTGTGTTCAGGTCCTGCCATGTCCACTATCCAGGCTTTTTTTTTTTTTTTTTTGTCTTATCAACAATTGTTATTCCTGGGTTGTTGTGCAGCAGGTGCCTGTCTTTGAATTCTAACGTCCCTGAGCACCTTACTTTCTTCATTTTCTATTACTTTTGTCTATTTTGTGGCCCACAAATTCTCCCTTACTGGCAAATGGTATTTCTCACAGATCTTCCAAGGCACCATTGTTGCTACTTTGTCGTGTCATTGTTTGTAGTCAGTCTGAGCGATCTTCTTGCAGTAGCTAAACAGGTGGTCCATTCTTTCTTTCTTCAACTGATGATTAGGGGACTGGAGGCTAAAACATATAAGGAGCAGTTGCTGGAACTGGGTATGTCTAGTCCAGGGGTAGGCAACCTTGGCTCTTTTATGAGTTGTGAACTTCAATACCCAGAATTCCTGAACCAGCTATGCTGACTCAGGAATTCTGGGAGTTGAAGTCCACAAGTCATAAAAGAGCCAAGGTTGCCTACCCCTGGTCTAGTCTAATGAAGAGAAGGACGAGGGGGGACAGGATAGCAGTCTTCCAATATCTCAGGGGCTGCCACAAAGAAGAGGGAGTCAAGCTATTCTCCAAAGCGCCTGAAGGCAGGACAAGAAGCAACGGATGGAAACTAACAAAAGAGAGAAGCAACCTAGAAGTAAGGAGAAAGTTCCTGACAGTTAGAACAATTAACCAGTGGAACAACCTGCCTCCAGAAGCGCTGAATGCTCCAACACTGGAAGTTAAGAAGAGAATGGACAGCCATTTGTCTGAAATGGTATAGGGTTTCCTACCTGAGCAGGGGGTTGGACTAGATGACCTCCAAGGTCCCTTCCAACTTTATTATTATTATTATTACTACTACTACTACTACTACTACTACTACTACTACTACTACTACTACTACTACTAACTTCTTTGCAGAGGCGGCATTGGCTTCTGGTGATGGCCGTGGTGCCAGAGTGGTTAGAATGCAGTAATTCTCTTTTTGACCCTGAAATCCCTTAATTCAGGGTAGAGTTGGGGCCGCTGGATGGAGCTGAGCATTAATTGGCCAGATGCCCTTCCTGACGCCACATGGAGTTTGCTGCAGATATTTTTTTCTTTGTGCCCCAGGAGACAAATATCTGCCTCTACCTAGGATTGAACTTTCAACCTTCTGAGTAAGAAGTGAGTTTCTCTATTGCTAGGGCCACCATGCCACTCGGTGGTTAGAATGCAGTATTGCAGGCTAACTCTGCCCACCACCTGGAGTTCGATCCTGACCGCAGCCTTTCCATCCTTCCGAGGTCCGTCAAATGAGGACCCAGATTGTTGGGGGCAATAGGCTGACATTTGTATACCGCTTAGGTAGGGCTGTAAAGCACTATGAAGCGGTACATAAGTCTAAGTGCTATTTGCTGTCTGTTGTTGTCTTCTCAATTTTGGATTTTTTAAAAATATCCTGACCGTGTTAATACTTTGCCTTGCCGTTTTATATTTTTCATTTGGCCATTCGCGTAGGTCAGTTTGGTCTCTCCGGGACTCGGTAAGCCTTCGAGATATAGCAGCTTCAGTGCATCTTCTTCACTGCCCTTCAGATATTCTTCCAATGCCTTTTTTAATTCTTCAACCGTCTGGTGCACTTGCAGCATTCCACGCCCACCTATTCTCTGAGTAAGTCAACTCTGTCAACATCGCTGTGTGGATGAAGGGTATGATTCATTCCCACTATTTTTTCCCGGCCTTCCTATCCAGGGCTTTTAGTTCTGCTTCAGTCCAGTCCATTATTCCAGCTGTGTATCTAATGACTGGAATTACTCAAGTGTTAATTGCCTTAAAGGCATTTCCTCCACTGAGTTTGGATTTTTAAGATCTTCTCCATTCTCGTGATGCAACCTTTTTTCCTGACTTCAGTATGCTTGACGTGGTCAGTTTGAAGGATGCCCGGGTTATCTGTAGGGAATCACCTTAATAATAATAATAATAATAATAATAATAATAATAATAATAATAATAATAATAATAATAATAATAATAATAATAATAATAATAAAGTTGGAAGGGACCTTGGAGGTCATCGTGTCCAACCCCCTGCTCAAGCAGGAACCCTACACCATTTCGGACAAATGGCTGTCCAGTCTCTTCTTAAAAACTTCCAGTGTTGGAGCATTCACCGCTTCTGGAGGCAGGTTGTTCCACTGGTTAATTGTTCTCACTGTCAGGAAGTTTCTCCTTAGTTCTAGCTTGCTTCTCTCCTTGATCAGTTTCCATCCGTTGCTTCTCGTCCTGCCTTCAGGCGCCTTGGAGAATAGCTTGACTCCCTCTTCTTTGGGGCAGCCCCTTCATCCAGACTCTGTTGTTTTCATAGGGCATCTTGATTCCTTCAGTTTTCACTATTTTCCCCCTCTTGATAAGTGAGAGAGGCGTGCTTCTCCAGTCTGAACTCCAGTGAAATATCTCGGCTCTTCCCTCTTCTGGTGGATTCTGGGCAGTGGTGGGATTCAGCCAGTTCGCACCAGTTCGGCAGAACCGGTAGCTAATTTTTTTGTTGCCCAGGCCCAGAACGGACTTCCGGAAGCGGCATCCACACAGAGAACCGGTTGTTCACGTATTTGAATCCCACCCCTGATTCTGGGCTGATTTTTGTCTGCAAAATCAATCCGTTTTGGGAGGGCTGGGAGGAAATAGAAAAGTATCTTTTCAAAAAACAAAACAAAACAAGATTCTAAAAAAAAAACCTTCCACTTTACCGAGATTTGTCATGCCTTCACTGCGTTTTACAGGGATTTTTTTTCCCCTAAAAAAACTGGGAGGGGGACGCCTTGCAAGAAGCCTGTGTGAGATGTCTCCCATTATGCCCACCCCTCAACCCTTTCCTGATGGCAAAATGTAACCTGAGCTTGTACAGCAGAAATTCTCAGAATTAAAAAAAAAAAGCTGAAATGTGTGAGCTGGCACACTAGCCCCTCAAATGTTGTCTACCCTTGTTCTAAGCTAGGAGGTTTTGTACTAAGCCTCTGCACGCTTGCCTTGGATGCCATTTCACAGGTGAGGAAAACTGAGGCACCACAAACAATTCCAGCAAATCCGTGCCAGCACTGGTTAAATCAGAATTTGACTATCACCAATCCACAGGTAGATTACATTCTCCTTTTTGTCTTCCTTTTCTGCTTTCCCTGCCTCTTTCCGAAAAGGAACATGAGCCAGTCCCAAGGAGTCACTTAATATGTCCCACTGCACCAGACCAAAGCAAAAAAAAGTCAGAAGCTCTTTTAAGAGTCATCTGTCATGGCTGCAAATTGCCCTTGGATTGCTGCAAAGTACAGCTGGCTCCCTTCTTTAAACTAAGCCTGCTTTGTCCAGCTCACCTTCTTTCAGGCATTTAGATATATTGCTGCAGATAAACAGAATGAATGGAAAAGAAAGGCTGGGGTTTGACAGACCACTGGGGGAATGCACCAGATAGGCAGAGGCTGGGAGGGAGGGAGGGAGGGAGGGAGGGAGGGAGGGAGGAAGGAAGGAAGGAAGAAAGGAAGGAAGGAAGATGGGAGAGAATGAGGGAGGAAGAAAGGAAGAAAGTGGGAGAGGAGATGGAAGGGAGAGAGGAAGAGAGAAAGGAAGAAAGCAATGGGTGGGAGGGAGGGAAGAAGGAGATTGGAGGAAAGAAAGGAGGTGGGAGGGAGGAAACGGAGGGAGGAAAGAGATGGAAGGAAGGAAAGAAAGAGATGTGAGGGAGAGAGGAAATGAATTGAGAAGGAGGGAAGGACAAAGGAAATGGGAGGGAAGAAGGAACGAAGGAAAGAGAGGGGAGGAAGGGAGAGAAGCAGGAAGGGAAGAGGCGGGAGGAAGGAAAGGAGGAGGTGGGAGGGTGGGAGGAAGGAGAAGGATGGGAGAAGGGAGAGAGGAAGGGATACAGCCAGCCATTTGCCAAGATAATAAAGAATGTGCCAATCTACCAGTATCTGGGTTCTAAAGATATGCCAGTCAAAACTGAGCCCAGCACCTCCTAAGGCAGTGATGGCGAACCTTTTAGAGACC
>NW_015388698.1:146443-158825 GCF_001527695.2 Protobothrops mucrosquamatus
CGTGGACTTCAACTCCCAGAATTCCTGAGCCAGCCATGCTGAGGGGAAAGGGAGAGGTTTCCAAACTGAGTCATGCCGGCTCAGGAATTCTGGGAGTTGAAGTCCACGAGTCATAAAAGAGCCAAGGTTGAGAAACACTGCGCTAGATAGTCACTTTTCTAAGATGGTATAGGTTCTCCTGCTTGAGCGGGGGGGGGGGCTGGACTAGAAGACCCCCCAAGGTCCCTTCCAGCTCTATTCTATTCTAATATAAATCACTTAAGAGAAGGTTGTAAAGCACTATGAGGCAATATATAAATCTAAGTGCTATTGCTAGTCTTCGTATTGGAAGAAAGAAAAGGTTATGTAGAGTCCTCCTGTTTGGTGACATTCTTCCACATGAGCTTCATGACCAACTTGCTGGAATTCTGAAAGGTGTCAGTTAATGTATTTGGAGGTCACCGAGCTGAAAAAAAAGCGCATCAGAACCAAACGTTGCTAGGAAAAATGGTTCACCCGTTTTCAGCACCAGAGACAGCTCCCTCTGCAATCGTGTCTCTCTTCACGTTGGAATAACAAGGAGGAATAACCAGCTTGCATGGGAGAGATCTCAATGGCGTTACAAAAACCAGTTTCTTTTCCAATCATTTATGGAGGTCATTTTTATTTTATTTTTTTACAGAAGTATGTGTCTGCTCCACTTTTTTGCCCCCAAAACGATCTGCAAAACAGCTTGCAGCAAAACGGAAACCATTAAAACCCGAACGGTCATCTATTTTGTTTGTTGACACAGTCCTAGTTTTTCCTGAATGATAAATCACCACATTTGCCTTCACTGGAATTCACCCGTAAGAGGTGTTTTAAGATTGCAATGCACGCTCACGCTACTCTGTGCAAGCTAACTAATCTAGAGTTTATCCTGGAAGCCAAAGTACTGCTATTTGTATAATAATAATAATAATAATAATAATGATGATGATGATGATGATGATGATGGTGATGATGATGATGATGTTGGAAGGGACCTTGGAGGTCATCTAGTCCAACCCCCTGCTCAGACAAATGGCTGTCCAATCTCTTCTTAAAGACTTCCAGTGTTGGAGCATTCACAGCTTCTGGAGGAAGGTTGTTCCACTGTTTAATTGTTCTAACTGTCAGGAAGTTTCTCCTTAGTTCTAGGTTGCTTCTCTCCTTGATTAGGTTCCATCCATTCCTTCTTGTCCTGCCTTCAGGCGCTTTGGAGAATAGCTTGACTCCCTCTTCTTTGTGGCAGCCCCTGAGATATTGGAACACTGCTATCATGTCCCCCCTTGTTCTTCTCTTCATTAAACAAGACATACCCAATTCCAGCAGCCTTTCCTTATATGCTTTAGCCTCCAGTCCCCTAATCATCTTTGTTGCTCTTCTCTGTACTCTTTCTAGTGTCTTAACATCTTCTAGAGTCTCAACATCTCATTTAACATTCAACATCCTCATTTAGTGACCACAATTTGGACTGGCAATTTGGTCATTCAACGAAGCAGTTGCCAAGTGAAACCACGACTGCGCTTATGATCTTATTTCAGCTTTCCTTTGCTTTATTGACCTGTGAAGGTCATAAATGTGAGGTTGAAAAATTACTTTTTCAACATACATCAGGTTGCTGAGTGAAATGGTTGCTAAATGAGATGGCTGCTAAATGAGGCAGTCACTAAATGAGGACCATTCTAATTTGGATGTATATACCATTTCCTAACACACCCACAAACAGGAGGCTATGAAGACACAGAAATGAAAGTTGATCCTTCGGTGATTTACAGATAATATTTGATACCATGAATAGGCCTGAATCAAATTGGAATGTTTTGTGTGAATATAGAGTTGAGCTTCAGTTGCTGAATGCAGTAAGAACAGGATATAATCAAAGTAAATCATGAATGGTAATAAATGGAATGCTTAGAAAGCATTGAGCTGGGAATTAAGCCAAGGATGTAGTATTTTCTTTTGAATGCTTAATTTATTGACAGATAAACATGTAAAGATTGCTTAGAAGTGGGTTGACTGATGAAATAAAATATACAGATGGTGGCATATTGTTGGCTACGGACCCATATAATTTGCAGCAAATGTTAGATAGATTGTATGATGCAACAAGGAGAATGGAGTTAGAACAGGCGTCTTCAAACTTGGCCCTTTTATGACTTGTGGACTTCAACTCCCAGAATTCCTGAGCCAGTACGGCTCAGCTTGGAAACCTCTCCCTTTCCCCTCAGCATGGCTGGCTCAGGAATTCTGGGAGTTGAAGTCCACGAGTCATAAAAGGGCCAAGGTTGCCTACCCCTGATCTAGTAGAAACTTCTAGAGCAGAGATAGGCAACCTTGGCTCTTTTATGACTCGTGGACTTCAACTCCCAGAATTCCTGAGCCGGCATGGCTCAGCTTGGAAACCTCTCCCTTTCCCCTCAGTATAGCTGGCTCAGGAATTCTGGGAGTTGAAGTCCACGAGTCATAAAAGAGCCAAGGTTGCCTACCCCTGGTATAGGGTCTCCTGCCTGAGCAGGGGGATGGACTAGGTGGCCTCCAAGGTCTCTTCCAACTCTGTTATTCTGATAATGAATGTGCAAACTGATCATTCCAAATCCTATAAACACCGCAAAGGGAAAAAAAACCTGAGCGTATAAAAAGAAAAGAGATAAAAATACATAAGATCACACGTCATGTGAATACCACTTTATAATCCCGTGGTAAGACCACCCTTGGAATGTTGCATCCAGTTTTGGTCGCCGTGATATAAAAAAGATGTTGAGACTTTAGAAAAAGTGCAGAGAAGAGCAACAAAGATGGTTAGGGGGCTGGAGGCTAAAGCATACAAAAAACAGTTGCACAAAATGGGTACGTCTAGTACAGTGGTTCTCAACCTGTGGGTCGGGACCCCATTTGGGGTCGATCGACCATTTCATGAGGGTCGACAAGCAAGGCTGTCCGCCATTTTTTTTGTCCATCATTTTTTCCCCCTTTTTTGGCGGGTGCCTTACCTCCCTTGGGCTGGGCCAGCTGGTGGTCGGCCTGCTCCGTCTCTGCCACTTGCCAGCTACGCCTCGGCCGGCGCAGGGAGCGGAACCACGCATGTGCGGCGCTCCCGGGCAGGGAAAGTCCTCGACTTACGACCAGTTGGGTAGTCCTCGACTTACGACCAGTTTAGTCCTCGACTTACGACTGGTTTAGTCCTCGACTTACGACCGGTTTAGTCCTCGACTTACGACCGGTTGGAGTCGCGGCATTAAAAAGGTTGAGAACCACTGGTCTAGTAGCTTAATGAAAAGAAGGTCTAGGGGTGACATGATAGCAGTGTTCCAATGTTTGAGGGGCTGCCACAAAGAAGAGGGAGTCAAGCTATTCTCCAAAGCACCTGAAGGCAGGAGAAGAAGCAACAGATGGAAACTAATCAAGGAGAGAAGCAACCTGGAACTAAGGAGATATTTCCTGACAGTGAGGACAATCAACCAGTGGAACGACCTGCCTCCAGAGGTTGTGGGTGCTCCATCACTGGAGATGTGTAAAAAGAAACTGGAGAACCATTTGTCTGAAATGGTATAGGTCAGGGGTCTTCAAACTTGGCCCTTTTATGACTTGTGGACTTCGACTCCCAGAATTCCTCAGCCAGGCATGCTGGCTGAGGAATTCTGGGAGTCGAAGTCCACAAGTCATAAAAGGGCCAAGTTTGAAGACTCCTGGCATGGGGGTCTCCTTTCTGATCAGGGGGTTGGCACCAGAAGACCTCCAAGGTCCCTTCCGGCTCCGATATTCTGTTAAATATGAAATTTGGGTGAATCCAAAGCTCCTGCTCTTAAATGAATCTCCCTGTTGCCTCTCTGCATGGTATACCCTTTAATTTTATTTCCTTCCCTTAACAAAGGAGGTCAAGAAACCAAAGTACTTTAGATTTAGATTTGGTGCACTGGGTGCAATTTGAGCCCTTGAGTTTTTCAAAAAGAGCCACTACTGAAAAAGTTGCAAAGTGACTGATGCGACAATCACGGTGGCTCTGAAACAGGCTGTTCCAGCTTCAGCACAAATGCCCAGGCTTAACACGGCCTGAACAAGCTCAGAACATTGCCGGTTTATTGGAACAGTTCATCCTGAGCTCAGATAGTTCAAACTCAAAATGATTCACCCAGGAAAAATGAAGTCATCACTCAACGGCTCCCAGTTTCGATTTGCAGGCATTCTTGAGCAAGTCTGGGGCAGGGGGGGGGGAAGGAGAGGAGACCCATTTTGATGTTCCGAAGAACTCCACCGATTATTCCTGACAATGCCAAGACAAACAGAACACTGCTTTGGCTCAATGAAGGCAGTTGCCTTTATTCGAAACCATGAGGACCAGAGCCTTGGTTTTTTTTGTTTTTTTTTTAAGGGAGTAAAGTATGCTTCATTGGCATGCGGGTGAGGAATTCTGGGAGTTGAAGTCCACATGCCTTAAAGTTGCCAGGGTTGGGAAACATTGAGCTAAGCCCCTCGTTTATTTAAGGGAAATGAGTTTCACCATACTTCCAAACTTCTAAATACAGAAAACAAAGATGAGTTTGGAAAAATGCGAAGTCCAGGTTCCCTAATTTCTCTGTGTAAATCAGCTGAACAAGACCGTATCTGTAGATTGGGAAAGCCTAACAATATCCCAGTTCCATAGGATGCAACTGGATTTTTTTTTTTTTATCTCCCAACTGTAGGCACCCACACTTGTCTGCTTTCTCTCTGGCTTCAGCTTAACAGGGGGGGAAAAAACTCACAAAGAACAACAGCAAGGCAAAAGAGGGGAAAAATGCAAAAGATGTCTGATTATACTAAGAGGAAACAATGGTATTGATCCGTCATCAATGTCTGCTTTATCTTCAGCAAGGGTGTCCATTCCAACTTTGGCCACTTTAAGACCGATGGACTTCAGCTCCCAGAATTCCCCAGCCAGCACAACTGCCATAAATACAGATAGTCCAGGGGTCTTCAAACTTGGCCCTTTTATGACTTGTGGACTTCAACTCCCAGAATTCCTCAGCCAGGCACTCCGGCTGAGGAATTCTGGGAGTTGAAGTCCACAAGTCACAAAATGGCCAAGTTTGAAGACCCCTGAGATAGTCCTTGACTTACAATCATTCATTTAGTGACTGTTCAAATTTACAACGGCACTGGAAAAAAGTGACTTATGGCCATTTTTCACACTTACGACCACTGCAGCATTCCCGTGATCATATGATCAAAATTCAGGCACTTAGCAACTGACAGTATTTATGACAGTTTTTTCCCCCATCGGGGAAAACTCGCTTAACAACTGCTTTGCTTAGGAAAATAAATTTTGGGCTCAATTGTGGTCTTTAGTTGAGGACAGAGAAGAGCAACAAAGACGATCAGGGGACTGGAGGCTAAAACATATAAGGAACGGTTGCTGGAATTGGGTATGTCTAGTTTAATGAAGAGAAGGACGAGGGGGGACATGATAGCAGTTTTCCAATATCTCAGGGGCTGCCCCAAAGAAGAGGGAGTCAAGCTATTCTCCAAAGCACCTGAAGGCAGGACAAGAAGCAACGGATGGAAACTAATCAAGGAGAGAAGCAACCTAGAACTAAGGAGAAATTTCCTGACAGTGAGAACAGTTCATCAGTAGAACAACCTGCCTCCAGAAGCTGTGAATGCTCCAACACTGGACGTTTTTAAGAAAAGACTGGACAGCCATTTGTCCGAAATGGTATAGGGCAGGGGTGTTCAAACTTGGCCCTTTTATGACTTGTGGCCTTCAACTCCCAGAATTCCTCAGCCAGACACACTGGCTGAGGAATTATGGGAGTTGAAGTCCACAAGTCACAAAAGGGCCAAGTTTGAAGACCCCTGGTATAGGGTTTCCTGCCTGAGCAGGGGGTTGGACTAGATGACCTCCAAGGTCCCTTCCAACTTATTATTATTATTATTATTATTATTATTATTATTATTATTATTATTATTATTATTATTATTATTATTATTATTATTATTATTATTATTATTATTATTATTATTACCTGTACATGTAGTTCCCAAGTTTCCAAATTTTGATCACATGAACATGGGGACACTGCTATGGTTGTTAAGTGCAAGGAATGGTCATAAGTCACATATTTGTCAGCGAGGATATAACTCTGAACAGTCGTTAATCAATAGTCATAAGAAGAGGACTAGCTATATATTAGCAAACCTATGAATTTGAAACCAAAACAGAATTATAGCACACCAGACTCCATGTTGTACGTATAAGTGCTCCCTTGATCACGTTAAATTTCTGGCACAAAGCAGCTGACTACCCTTATTAAACATTCTCCGGAGTGTTCAATAAGCATTAAAAAAAAAATAATCCTACAAAATCACATTCAGCCCCTTGGAGTTTTTTGGGAAGCATTCTGAGGGCTCCGGAGTTTAGAAATGACACACAGGTTTGTGTCTAAGTACAATCTCCCCTTGCGTTACTCAGCCACAAGAGAACGGTGCTGTATTGTGGGACACACAGCCTGTTCGTGCATAGAGACAGTTGTGGAGCAGGCGAAATAATTCAGGTTCCCCAGATTCACACACACCCCCCACTCTTCTGAGTAGCCAAAATAGGGCTAGGAGATGGATTTGTTTATAAAGTCTTATTAAGCCAACATGGTTCTATATATAGTGCATATCCTATCACAGCAGCCGACACAACATTCTTACTGATATATCAATCATGTCATTTAGCAGACAATGTGAGTAGAACAACCAGCAATCTTGAATTTAAAGCTGGAGCAGCAAGACCCCGACTTAGAAACTTCACTCAGACATGGAATTGAAGATGGTGACTTTATTCATAGTTCCCTTCTTATAACATGGCCATATTTCTCAACCTCAGCCCCTTTAAGAAAAGTGGACTTAAAACTCCCAGAATTCCCCAGCACCACGAAGAAGCCACTTTAGAGGTACTGCAGCCATTTTAGAAGTGGCCTGCCTTTTTTTTTTTTTGCCCAAGAATACAACAAATGAATGCAAACTGATACACACAGGCAGGGTATCTCAATCTCAGCAACTTTTTAAGATGGATGGACTTCAACTCCCAGAATTCCTTAGCCAGCACGACTATCTTGGAAATTCTGGGAGTTGAAGATCACACATATTAAAGTGGCCAAAGTTGAAAAACACTATCCTAACTCATCAGCATGTTCCATAGGACAAAGATCATGATCAAAAAATTCTGTTCTTTCTTTCTTTCTTTCTTTCTTTCTTTCTTTCTTTCTTTCTTTCTTTCTTTCTTTCTTTCTTTCTTTCTTTCTTTCCTTTCCTTCCTTCTTTCCTTTCTTCCTCTGCTCTCTAGTAAGATTTGGTCTGGCTGTCACATATTGTCTTTAGTTGCCCAGCTAACAACAACAATTCTTGTTCTAATGTCCAAATGTGAAAGAGAACTCAGAAGAAATGGATTCTCTTGATCCACCAATGGCGGAATCCAGCTCACACGGAGGCCTAATGTGGAAATGCCTCATTTGCCTGGGTGTTCAGCAAAGCCAGTGTCATGGTTCTGCCAGATGAAACTCTTCAAAAGAACTTCGAGGCATTGTTTACCTCAAAGAATCTTTTATTCGAGTAGCATAATATCGGCACTGCATAATCGAAGCCAAAAACTGAATTCCCCTCCCCTGGGCACATAGTATCAAAGCATAATTCCCTCCTCCAATTAACAGTCATAAATCACATTCCCCAATTAGCTTGAAGCGTGGGCTTCCTCTCCAGTTCTCCAGCCCAATTCTTTATCAGCTCTGGGCTCAATAACCTTGATTCTCACGCTGAGTTTAGTGTTGATATGTCTAGCCAGACTCTCATTCACATTCCCTCCCCCTCCCAGCATCATCTAACTCTAAAAGCGAAAGGGAAAAAGATGGCTACATTTCCATCTGTTGTCAATGCAAGAACATCCGATATTAGCAGCGTTGACACCCAGTTTACATTTCTACTATGGGGAAAATCAGTTGTTGAACGAATGGGATTGTTTCATAGACACATTCAGACATAAGGGATGCATCCTTGTGGTTTTCACAGAGACCCGTGGTAAATTTTATCAGAACATTCCCATATTAAACTCTGCATCTCAAGAAGCAAATGTTTCTTCTAACTAAGATCATTGCAGCTAACAGAAGGGCAGGAAGTAACCCGAGATCTATCACATCAGGGGTCTGCAAACTTGGCCACTTTACGAGTTGTGGACTTCAACTCCCAGAATTCCCCAGCCAGCAATGCTGGCTGGGGAATTCTGGGAGTTGAAGTCCACAACTCGTAAAGTGGCCAAGTTTGTAGACCCTGGTATTATGTTATGACTTATGAATAGTTATGCATGCCCTGTTTTCCCCTCCTTTCTGAAATGTATAATGTATGTATTTCAAATGCACTACCGCCTACATTTGACTCATTAATTGACTTATCGGAAGAAGCGCTCTGTAGATGATGCACTTTCTTGTGTGCTTCATCTTAGTTTGGCGCACCTGGAGGAGAAGAATGCTCACATACAAATGCTGTTTGTTGATATGAGTTCGGCGTTCAACACAATCATTCCTCAGCATTTGGTGAACAAACTGGGTCTATTAGGCTTTAATACTTCCTTACGTAACTGTCAGTCCCTTTTTCCTGGGCTTTCCTTATTCTCCTCCCCTTTCACTGTTGCCTGATTTAACTATAAAAATACCAGACAGTTCTGCATATTGTCAAAGCAAGAATATACAGTATTTGCAGCGTTGACACTAGCACTGTGTTGACTTTTTTGGTAGCTGCAGCACACGGCTGGCTCCTATTTAAGCGATTGTCCACCAGGACTCCGAGATCCCTCTCACAGTTACTACTATTGAGCAAGGTACCTCCTATACTACACCTGTACATTTGGTTTTTCTTGCCTAAATGTTGATAGGCCCCCGTCTGTACCAGTTGGAAGAGAAGTTTCCAATTCCATCTTTTTGAGTACAGGTTCCCCACAGGGCTGTGTTTTGAGTCCATTATTGTTCACCTTGATGACCCGTGACTGCTTCTGCTAAATTTGCTATGAATCATATTGTGAAGTAGGCGGATGACACAACAGTGGTGGGTCTTATCCGGGATGATAACGAAGATTCTTATGAGGAGGAAGTGAACTGGTGGACTGGTGCAATAAAAAATAACCTGGTTTAGAAAAAGCCAGTACAGTCATACTCCACTCTGTATCAAGGCTGCAGTTGTGGTGCAGATTACTAACAATCTGATTTGGTCTCTTCATACGTTATCTTTAGTGAAGCGTACAAGCCAGTGTTTTCATTTCTTGCGACGGATGAGGAGAGCACGTCTTTCTCCTTCTGTCCTGATCACTTTTTACAGAGGCACGATTGAGAGCATTTTAATAAACTGCATCCCTGTCTGGCTTGGTGGCAGCAGAGCCTCAGATAGAAAGTCCACACAGAGAGTGGTGAGGACAGCCGAGAAGATCATAGGAAGCTCGCTTCCTGTGATTCAGGATGCTGCTTATGAGCACTTATATGTGCTTAGAGCATGGAGCATTGTTAGAGACCCCCCACCCCCCCACTTCACGGTCTATTTCTGTTGCTCCCCTCTGGGAGGAGGTTTCAAAGTATTTATAGCAGAACTACCAGATTCTGTAACAGCTTCGTTCCTTATGCCACCCGTCTTATAAATTCAAAGTATTTATAGCAGAACTACTACATTCTGCAACAGCTTTGTTCCTTATGCCATCCGTCTTGTAAATTCGCAGGATTCTTTTTTTTTTGCCATGTATATGTATACATTCGAACTAGACTGTGATGTTTCTCTGTGTCATATGTGTATGTGGGTATATGCAAAATGGTTTGTTTTTTTAGAGCTGAATGCAACGAAATTTCATTTTAATGTATGCTGATTAGCGTACATTTAAAGTGACAATAAAGTATTTATTTTATTCTATTCTAAATACGAGTACATCTCTTTGTCTATAGGAGTGTATCTCCCAATATTCTCTTGGGGGAGACCCCCTCCAGGACGTGCTGCCTAATAAACCGCTGCAGTAAGCATTGATTATTCACGTATCCTGCATTTTGATTCTATCCCACAGTATTTGATATTTCAAGTGTGTTCTACGCACCCAAGCAACCAGATTCATTGAATAAATCCTGGTTCAGTTCCTTGCGGGTTGCGATATTTTGTGCAAATGCAACACAAGGAAGGAAATTTCAACAGAAATAGGGTTTCAGCTGTGGAGCAAGTATAGGTAATCCTTGACTTACAACCATTTGTTTAGTGACTGTTCGAAGTTACAATGGCACTGAAAAAAAAGTGACTGATGGACGGTCCTCGCACTTACAACCATTGACAGCCTCGTCCTGGTCACATAATCAAAAACTTGGCATCTGATGTAAATTTAGGACAGTTGCACTGTCCTGGGGTCATGTGATCATCATTTGTAACCTTCCAACAAGCAAAGTCAAACAGGGGAGCCACATTTGTTTAACAACTACAGTGATTCACTTAAAGACTGAGGCAAAAAGATCATAAAATGAGGCACAGCTCAACTTAACAACTGCCTTGCTTAACAACAGATATTTTGGGCTCAACGGTGGTCGTGTTTGTCTACAGGGGACAGATACGGTGGGACAGCTATAATGATATGGGTCTTCTGCCAATATATAAAAGTTAAGATAACCTTTATTGTCATTTTTACTGTGGCACAACGACACACATCAAAAATGAAATTTAGTTGCCCGCTCTCAAAATGAACACATACATGACACACACCTAAACATACTATATACAACATATATATAGACCTACACCCCTACATACACATAACATATGAATATTAAAAACTGTCCATCTTGAATATATAACGGAAGGAGGAAGCTTGAGAGTTCACAAGGTTAATGCTGTATGGAACGAAACTATGGCTGAATCTGGATGTTCTGCTACGGATACCACGGAGCCCCCTCCTCCCAGAAGGTAACAAGGAAAACAGGTCGTGAAGAGGATGTGTAGTGTCCCAGATGATCTTACGGACTCTGCTCAAGCAACGCTTCTGTGCTATGTCCTGGATGGGAGGGAGGGAACTGCCAATGATCTTTTCTGCCATCCTCACCACTCTCTGCCCCACCTTCCTGTCTGAAGCAGGGATGCTTCCAAACCAGACTGTGATGCTGTATGACAGGATGCTCTCCTTCGTCCCCCTGTAGAAAGTGGTCAGGACAGGGGAAAGTTTTGCTTCCAAGGTGATAAATTGTCCTTCATTGGTAAGATTCAGGCAGAGTGAGACAAACTGTGGCAGAGGGACTTGATGAGTCAGCCGCCGTGATTCCCTCCCCCCCCCCCATGCTTTTATGACTCTTAGCCACAAGTTGTCAAATTTACCTGGGCAAATGTGCTCCAGGTCCAGCATATAATCTCTCTGCAGGCCCTATTTGTAGCCCAGCTTAATGGAATACAAATCTATGCATTAAAAGCTTGCCAAGGAAGATCAGAAGACATCCGAGCAGAGAAACTAACCCCGTCTCCTATTTGCCAACCGAGAAAGGTGCACTTTCTAAAATTAACTTGGGAAGGATAAGAGCTATCAAGCTGAGGCTGCAGACAAATGAAACATTTAAAGCAACGAAGGAGCCAACGAAAACTTGCTTTCTCCACTGGGAGAGAGGTGTGTGTGTCTGTGTGTGTGTGTGCGTGTGCGTGTGCGTGTGACACCTTCCTCCTGCCTTTTTAACTGCTCCACAGATGCACACACTAGCAAATCAAATACTCTGGCATAGTTTCAATAATTTCTGATTGCTGCATAGCTGTTTATCCTTCTAAAACCTTGCCTTTCCCTTTAAGGACCATGAGGATGGGACAATGTCACAAAAATTGAACTATGAACGGTAGCCAAAGCTTCATTTCACCACTATAGCAGACCTATTTTGTTTTAGACTTTAATCCTTGGAGTGCTGTTCTTCAATCAATCAGAATAGAGATGAAAGGGACCTCAGAGGTCCTCTAGTCCAGAGGTCCCCAACCTTTTGGGCACCAGGGACCGGTTCCGTGGTTTTTCCACGGACCGGAGAGTGTGTGGTTTTGTGTGCTGCCTGCATCTCGCGGATGGGGCTTTGCTTGTTTGTGCAGACCGGTTGCTGGCATGCCCCAGCCCGGTACTGGTGCACAGAGTGGGGGTTAGGGGATTTAGCCTGCTGTACAAGGCAGATTTAGCCTGCTGTACAAGCCTTTGAACTATGGTGGTGCAGAAGACTCCTGCGAGTCCCCTGGACTGCAAGGCGATCAAACCAGTCAGTCCAAGAGGAGATCAACCCTGACTGCTCCTTAGAAGGCCAGATCCTGAAGTTGAAACTCAAGGACTTTGGCCACCTAATGAGAAGGAAGGACTCACTGGAAAAAAGCCTAATGCTGGGAAAGATTGAGG
>NW_015388698.1:160389-181321 GCF_001527695.2 Protobothrops mucrosquamatus
AAAACACTGATTTAAAAGGACAACCCGGTCTTTGCTGGAGGAGAAACTAAAGGAGATAGAGACAATCTCCTCAGAATGCACATTTGCATGGATAAGTAACCATTTTGGAAAGAAGAAACTTGATCGAGAGGTTGCTTTATTCACCAACATCAGCAGGCTTCAGGCTATCACAGGCCTCAACAAACTCTATGGTTTTTTTTAAAAAAAACAACAACACAAACATAATTATTCACTCAAAAAGTGCTGTCATTTGTCCTTCATGCAAGGTATATCTTCTGCATAGCCAACCTGTCTCTACTCTCCCAATTTAAATCCAACTTCTGTTCAGCCAGATGTGCTCTCTGACGTAAGTTGCCGCCGACGAAAGATTATGCTTTTTAATATAATACGTTAGATGGAAAAGCAAACTCTTTCTGAAGTTTAGCCATCACAGACTTAACAGTTCACTCAAAATGAGCCTTCAGATAATAGGAAGATCTCTTTCTGTCACCGAAAGTGAGTGTGAGGAAAGTAACATCTTTGGGATAGAAGCAAATTAGAACATAAAACACAGAATAAATGGTTTGGAAGGGACCTTGGAGATCTTCTAGTCCAACCCTCTGCTCAAGCAGGAGACCCTATACCAGTGGTGGCGAACCTATGGCACGCGTGCCAGAGGCGGCACTCAGAGCCCTCTCTGTGGGCATGCGCGCCATGCCTCAGAGATGGCAACCGTCCCTCTTCAACCAGCCGCCCGCTAACTCGCCGAGGTCCCATGTGGCTGGATGCATCCCAGCACGGCTAGTTTCCCTACCCGCGTCCCATCCCTCCTGGCCTTGCATGCTCTCCTTTTCCCACTGCATCGCCTCCTCAGCTGTCGGCAGGCCGTCCAACTCAGAGGCGGCTTCTCTGAACTGCTGGTGGTGGGCTGCGGAGCCCCAGAGTGTGCCAGTCGAGGGGCTGGCAGGCTGTGGCTGCTGACGGACACTGTCGGCCCCCATGCAGTCGCTGGCCTCTGTGTGTGTGGGGCGATGGTGTCAGGCAGCAGCCACCCCGGCCCCTGCCTCGCCTTGCCCTGTGACAATGGCACTCCCACCCCGCCCCGCCCTGCCTCGCCTTGCCTCACCCCGCAGGACAAGCTTCCTGCCTACTGCCCCACCTGCCAGAGACCCCCTGGATCTCCCCCAACCCTGCCCGGCCCCCATAGACATCCCTCTCCATGAGCAACATCGAGGTGACCATGCCCACCTTGGCCACACCCACCCAGTCTGCCATGACCACCACAGCCACGCCCACCCAGTGGGCCACCTGGCGATAAATAAGTGGGTTTTGGGTTGCAGTTTGGGCACTCGGTTTCTAAAAGGTTCGCCATCACTGCCCTATACCATTCCAGGCAAGTGGCTGTCCAATCTTTTCTTGAAAACTTCCACAAATGGAGCATTCACAACTTCCGGAGGCAGGTAGTTCCACTGATTGTTTTCACTGTCAAGAATTTTTTTCTTAGCTCTAGGTTGGATCTTTCTTTCTTTCTTGCCCTGTGCTTTGGAGAATAAGTCTGACCCCCCCCTCTTCTCGGTGAGAACCCCTCAAGTACTAGAAGACAGCTATCATGTCAGCCCCCTAGTCCTTGTCACAACGGTGCTTTTTTTCAAGAGGCAACTGGACTTTCTTGGTTTTTCCTTGAAGATGTTTCGCTTCTCATCCAAGAAGCTTCTTCAGTTCAGTTTGCAGAACTGAAGACGCTTCTGGGATAAGGAGAGAAACGTCAACAAAGAAAGCCCAGTTGCCTTTTGAAAAATGAACCTTTGGGAAAACCATGATCTGGATGACTGAGAATCTCCACAGACATCCCCCTAGCCCTTCTCTTCATTAGGCTAGACCAGGGGTCCCCAACCCACGGTCCGTGGAGCAGTACCCGACCACGGCATGCCAGCAACCGGTTTGCACCAACAAGCAAAGCCCCATCCGCGGGATGGAACCGGTCCCTGGTGCCCAAAGGATTGGGGACCTCTGGACAATAATAATAATAATAATAATAATAATAATAATAATAATAATAATAATAATAATAATAATAATAATAATAATAATAATAATTAATAATAATAATAATAATAATAATAGTAATGATGATGGACATGGCAGTGCCTAGAGACAGAATAGACGAGAAAGAACTGGAGAAGATAACAAAATATAAAGACCTACAAATAGAAATAGAAAGACTGTGGCAAAAGCAAGCAAGGGTAGTACCTACCAATAGTCATAGGCGCCTTGGGTGCAATCCCAAAACAACTGGAGCACCACTTGAACACCATTGGCATTGACAAATTCGCTATTAGTCAATTGCAAAAGGCGGCCTTACTAGGAACTGCTTCCATCCTGCGACGATATCTGTAATACCATCAAACATCCACATCTGCCTATCCCAGGTCCTGGGTAAGGACTCGATAGGAAGACAAAATGCCAAATCCAGTCTGAACATCTGGCTGACTGTGCGATGATCCATAATAATAATAATAATAATGATGATGATGATGATGATGATGATGATGATGATGGAAGGGATCTTGGAGGTCATCTAGTCCAACCCTAGACATACCTAGTTCCCTCAATCATACCTAGTTCCCTCAATCATTGATCATACGATTTAGCCTCCAGACCCTTTATCATCCTTGTTGCTCTTCTCTGCATTCTTTCTGGGGTTTCTGAATCTTTTTTGTACACGGTTTTCCCAATATGGTCTCCCCCGTGCAGTATAAAGCAGTACTGTCACTTCTTGTTTTCTTGAAACTGTCCCTCTGTTGATGCAGCTTAGGACTGTGTTGGCTTTTTTGGCAGCTGCA
This sequence comes from Protobothrops mucrosquamatus, assembly GCF_001527695.2. NCBI lineage: Eukaryota > Metazoa > Chordata > Lepidosauria > Squamata > Viperidae > Protobothrops > Protobothrops mucrosquamatus. The sequence continues at coordinate 163,212 of NW_015388698.1, forward strand.
GCACACGGCTGGCTCATATTTAGGTGATTGTCCACTAGGACTCCGAGATCCCTCTTATAGTTACTACTATTGAGCCAGGTGCCACCTATTCCATACCTGTGCATTTGGTTTTTCTTGCCTATGTGTAAGAACTTTACGCTTCTCCCCAGTGAACTGCATTTTGTTGGAGAGGGCCCAGGGTTCACGTCTGTCAAGATCCTTTGGGGTCTTGAATTTATTTTCAAGTCTTGGCCAGCCTCCCCAGGCATCTTTCAAAAAGCCACACAAAAGTAGATTTTTTAAAAAAACTGATAAAAGGGGAATTATTAATAAATACGTGTGTTTAATTACTTTAGTATTTCAGTGAATTCCGACAATTAGCTGAGCCACAATTTCATCATAGTGTGTTGAAAGAACCACTCTTATCTGGGGGCAGATAGCACATTAATCATAAGCTATGATTGTAAATCACAGGAAATGGGTTTGAACAGCTCAGGGCTGCACTAACCACATTACAGCTTAATGCAATGTAAGAACCCAGCCCATCTGGCTTGATTTAAAGCAGTTTCTTATACCGGAACCTAACTATTGTTCATTCAAATTTATTTTAAACTCAAGCCACCTTCATGATGGTACAGTAGTCCTTGACTTACAACCATTTAGTGACTGTTCAAACTTACAACAGCACTGAAAAAAGTGACTTCCAATCAATGCACTTGGGACCATTGTAGCGTCCTCATGGTTGTTAAGCGGATCATGTCATCCTTAAGCAAATCACTGGTCATTAAGTGAATCTGGACTACCCTAAAGATTTTGCTTGTTGGAAGCCGGCTGGAAAAGGTCACAAGGTTGTACAGCCACTTTTCAAGAAAGATTTAATTCGGGGTTTCCCAACCTGAGCCATTTTAAGATGTGTGGACTTCAACTCCCAGAATTCTGGGAGTTGAAGTCCACACATCTTAAAATGGCTCAGGTTGGGAAACGCTGATTTAACTGATTTTTGCAGAGGGTTGGATTAGATCAGGGGTCTTCAAACCTGGCCCTTTTATGACTTGTGGACCTCAACTCCCAGAATAAGGGTTTATACATTTCAACTTTGAGAAAAGACAGATTTGGGCTAAACATTAGACCACGATTCACATGGAAACTGATGGCTTCAGAGGGGGTTGGCTTCTACTGCCCTGCATGACTTTGGGGAAGGACAATACAACAGTGTCTTGTGGGTGGCTTAGGCCTCAAACAGCCAGTTGGCTACCTGAGCGGGAGGGTAGACTTGATGATCTTTACTGCCCCCTTCGATTCAACCATTTTGAGAGAGGGAGGCAGCAGGTATCTCAGAATAACATACTAAACTAGCAATTTTTCCTTAACCTTGGCTACTTTAAGATGTGGGGACTTCAACTCCCAGAATCCTCTAGCCAAGATGGGAAGTACTTGATGATCTTTACTGACCTTTCAACAGTGGTCTCCAAGCTTGGTGACTTTAACACAGGGGTCTTCAAACTTGGGCCTTTTATGACTCATGGACTTCAACTCCCAGAATTCCTCAGCCAGCGTGCCTAGCTCAGGAACTCTGGGAGTTGAAGTCCACAAGTCATAAAAGGGCCACGTTTGAAGACCCCTGGATTAGGTGCTCTTTGGGACCCCTTCCAAGTCTAGGGTTCTGTGATTCACCATTCCAGGTAAAATATTCAGTTCTCACCCAGGCATTCCTTTCTTCCCTCAAGGCCTGTATTCATTGCTTTTCTCCAAACATTCCTCGGCTAATTGCAGTCCTTGTGAAAGTATCAGGGAGGATCCTCTGACCTTAGCTGCTGAAAATTAACAATACCTGTCACGCTGCGGAGAGAAAACATGAACACTGTAAAGCGAGCTCTAAAATAGGTACCTCAAAAAGGGCGGGCGGGAGGGAAGGGAACTGGGTAACGATGAGCAAGCCACAGAAAGTGGAGGGAAAAAGGCACCCGCTCTTCCAACAGCCCTGCCCTACTTTGCAGTGGGATCCGAGCCAGAGGTCTTCAAACTTGGCCCTTTTATGACCTGTGGACTTCAACTCCCAGAATTCCTCAGCCAGCAATGGCTCAGCTTGGAAACCTCTCTCTTTCCCCTCAGCATGGCTGGCTCAGGAATTCTGGGAGTTGAAGTCCACGAGTCATAAAAGGGCCAGGTTTGAAGACCCCTGGTCTAAATCGGTCAGCCACTAAATTCTCAACCACTCCTGGCCTCCAATTGACCATGGCAAGCAGAAAATCCCCCCCCCCCGTCTTGTCTTCCATCTGGTCAACCAGCAATTCTCAACCACTTCTGTCCCTGATTGGTGATCTTCACCAACAGAGGATTTCCCTCATTCCTGTTGCCCAATTGGTCAACTACCAGTTCTCAACCACTCCTGACCCCCAATTTGTGACCAGGGCCACCAGAAAATTCCATCCTTGTCCTCCAATTGGTCAACCAGAAATTTTCAACCACTCTGGTCCCCCAATTGATCACCATGGCCACCAGAAGACCCTCCTACTCATGTCCCTCAATTGGTCAACCATGAATTCTCAACCGTTGATATCCCAACTGGTGACCTTCACCACCAAAGGATTCCTCCATCCCTGTCACCCAGTTGGTCAACCAATTTAAATCCAACTTCTGTTCAGCCAGATGTGCTCTCTCACGTACGTTGCTGCCGATGAAAGATTATGCTTTTTAATATAATAAGTTAGATGGAAAGCAAACTCTTTCTGATGTTTAGCAATCAGCATTCAGTTCACTCAAAATGAGACTTCAAATAATAGTAAGATCTCTTTCTGTCACAGAAAGCGAGCATGAAGAAAGTAACATCTTTGGGATAGAAGCAAACTAGAACATAAAACACAGAATAAATGGTTTGGAAGGGACCTTGGAGATCTTCTAGTGACTAGTCCAACCCTCTGCTGAAGCAGGAGACCCTATACCGTTCCAGGCACGTGGCTGTCCAATCTTTTAATAATAATAATAATAATAAAGTTGGAAGGGACCTTGGAGGTCATCTAGTCCAACCCCCTGCTCAGGCAGGAAACCCTATACCATTTCGGACAAATGGCTGTCCAGTCTTTCTTAAAAACTTCCAGTGTTGGAACATTCACCGCTTCTGGAGGCAGGTTGTTCCACTGTTTAATTGTTCTAACTGTCAGGAAGTTTCTCCTTAGTTCTAGGTTGCTTCTCTCCTTGATTAGTTTCCATCCATTGCTTCTTGTCCTGCCTTCAGGTGCTTTGGAGAATAGCTTGACTCCCTCTTCTTTGGGGCAGCCCCTGAGATATTGGAGATACTGTTTCTTAACTGACTTTCCCCTCAGTGGTGTCTGTTTCTCCAGTCTCCCAAGGTCATTCCTACATACCATCACACATTGGTGGAAGCCACTGATACAAGAACAACAGCCAGTAAAATTTAAAAAACCAAAAAAACAAAGGAAAAGGCACTCTGTTTGTTGCGTAAAGAGATCTCTGTGAGAAAGCTGCATCCATCAAAAGCTGCATCCATCAAAAGCACGCATCTCCTGTCTTTCCAGAAATGTCAATAAAACATCAATAAATGCTTTCAGGGCTACCAACAAGTATCTGCAGGTCCAAACACTGGTTGTTGCTTTTTTCATAAACCGAAAGAGAAAACAAGCCAAATGCATCCAATGGTTCTCAAATACAACTAATGAAGGATTCTCCCTTCAGCATCCCGATGTTGCGCCCATTTTACAGATATGACTCTCAAGGACAGCCACAGAAACAAGCGTCTGTGGTGTTTCCCCCCCCAAAGATGTCTTCCCTGAGGATAAAGTAAGCAACTTATACAACAAGGCTGGATTTTTTCCACCTAAATGCTGAACGGAGCAAGAAGGGAACGATCTCTGCTCCAGCCAAGCAGATCCCACTGTAAAAATAACACAAGTATCTTTCTTTCCCAAGGCTGTAAAAAAGCACAACAAAGAATCTGTTGGCTCCAAACTTAAGGAGAAAGAAAAATAAGATTTAAAGCTTGGGCGTGGCATATAGGAGTGATTTCTGTGCCCTGCATCAGGCAACTTGACTGCACAAATAGGATCACTTGTTTGTAGCATCCTTGGTGCTCTCTGAGCTTAGTTGTGTTCTTGAAGATGTTTCACTAACCAACTATAGTAGGTAACATCTTCAGCATTAGAAGGGAGTTTGTTTACATAAGTGGCTTGCTCAGTCAAACAACCAAACAGTGAACAAACAGCCTAATCAAGGAATTACCAAGATATAAACAACATTTCCCACAACAATGACAGGGAAGCCACTTGTATATAAACTTTGAGCAAACTCCATTTCCTACTGGCATTGATGATATTACCTATTCTAGGGGTAGGCAACCTTGGCTCTTTTATGACGCGAGGACTTCAACTCCCAGAATTCCTGAGCCGGCATGGCTCAGCTTGGAAACCTCTCCCTTTCCCCTCAGCATGGCTGGCTCAGGAATTCTGGGAGTTGAAGTCCACGAGTCATAAAAGAGCCAAGGTTGCCTACCCCTGACCTAGTTGGATAGTGAAATGTCTGCAAGGAGCTATAAAGATTCTCTTTTATTGATCTCTTGTTTGCAGTACAGCGAAAAGCATCAAGAAGCTCAGAACTGAATGAGATGTTAGGGATCATTTAGTCCAGCCCCAGTGTGGGATCCCCTAGGGCAGGGGTAGGCAACCTTGGCTCTTTTATGACTGGTGGACTTCAACTCCCAGAATTCCTGAGCCAGACATGCTGAGGGGAAAGGGAGAGGTTTCCAAGCTGAGCCATGCTGGCTCAGGAATTCTGGGAGTTGAAGTCCATGAGTCATAAAAGAGCCAAGGTTGCCTACCCCTGCTATAGACCAACTCTACATCCGGTGGAACTACTGGTTTGTACCTTTAGAGCAGGAGTCTTCAAACTTGGCCCTTTTATGACTCATGGACTTCAATTCCCAGAATTCCTGAGCCAGCCATGCTGAGGGGAGAGTGAGACGTTTCCAAGCTGAGCCATGCTGGCTCAGGAATTCTGAGAGTTGAAGTCCACAAGTCATAAAAGACCCAAGGTTGCCTACCCCTGCCCTAGGGCCATGCTCCTTAATACCGTATTTGGTCCCTGTATATCCCCCAAAACCTTCTCAGAGGTCTACAAAATCAAAATAACCTGCCAGCCTTTATGGAAAAATAATATTAAAATCCCATCCAACCATAGTGAGAAGCAGCAGCAGTATTGAATGCATCCATTTTAATTTTTAATACCTTTACATTTGATACATTATTGATAAATGTAACCCATTCAAACCAAAGCTCTTTTGGAGTGCTCCATAATTTTTAAAAGCGGGAATGTGTCCCAAGAGGGAAGAAAAAAATTCAAGAAACGCTACACTGAAGCCTCTCCAGTGAAGGAAAAATTGCTATTTCATGTGGCAGACAGTTCCCCTGGCTCCTACAGTCCAAAAGGTCCTTTTAATGACTAGCCTGAATGTCCTTCTTCATAATTTTACCCCTCTGATTCTCTGAGGTAACAGAGAATAAATCGTTTTATCTTTTCAAATAACAAGTCTTCACAGCTGAATCTTTGACCTGTCTGAATGCAGGATCGAGATTATAGCTACCAGTTGCCTTGTGAAAAAGCATCTTTGGGGCATTCTTGATCCCCTGCACAGTGGCTTTGACGTCTATTTCAAAGAAATAAAAAGTTGCTTTCCCTCATCTGTAAGAGGAAAAAGATCAAGGGCAATGTAACCATCATCTTCCCTATTTGTATTAGAAGGAATAGTGTGACTATTGCCAATTCTTTTCTGGAAGGAAGGAACTATGGCTTATTTAGTCACACGACAATCCTGTAAGGTAGGCACATCGACCCAAGGGCTCCCCATCGTTTTTGACTTAAATAAGAATCCATATTCATTTCTTTCTAAACTGGCTGAGTTTATTTAAAACAAAAAAATTAAAGCCGGTTTGGAGTCAAGGTTGATTTTATAGACAGGTCCACTGCGGTTTCCTGTGGCTTTCCTTCTGAAACTAGCAATATTTAAATCTGGAAGGCAGAGATGTTTCTTGATCTGCCAAATAACCTTGGCGGATAATATCACTCACCCCTAACACCCTCCAGGTGCAAAATATCCTGCTTAGGATCTCAAAATTCAAGGCACAGAGGATACACAGTAGGGGATGATGAAGAACACAAAGGGGGGGGGGGAAAGGGGTGATCAGATGGCCCAAAGATGGAGACAACTAGGGGGGGGGGGCAGCTCCCTTGAACTAACTTCATCCCTCTTTTTTTTCTGATTAAAGTGTATGAGCATCCAGAACTGTGAGATGCGCGGCATATAAATTTAATCAATAAAGAAATAACATGACCCAGGCTGAGTCAAATCTTTGCCCTTTCCCAAGACTTTTGGGCTGGTTATAGATAGCCCCTCTTAGACTTACAACCATTTGTTTAGTGACTGTTCAAAGTTACAACCGCACTTGAAAAAGTGACATGACCGGTCCTCAGACTTACGACTGTTGCAGCGTCCCCATGGTCACGCGATCCAAATTTGGGCACTTGGCAACCGGCATATGTTTATATAACAACAACAACAATAAAATTGGAAGGGACCTTGGAGATCATCTAGTCCAACCCCGTTTAGGCAGGAACCCCTATACCAGGGGTAGGCAACCTCGGCTCTTTTATGACTCGTGGACTTCAACTCCCAGAATTCCTGAGTCAGCATAGCTGACTCAGGAATTCTGGGAGTTGAAGTCCACGAGTCATAAAAGGGCCAGGTTTGAAGATCCCTGAGCTATTCTCTGTTGCCTGGAACAGCTGGAAAGATTTGGAAGGAATAACAGAATAATCAAGTTGGGACTTTGGAGGTCTTCTAGTCCAACCCCGCTGCATAGCTGACTCAGGAATTCTGGGAGTTGAAGTCCACGAGTCATAAAAGAGCCGAGGTTGCCTACCCCTGCCCTATACCATTTCAGACAAATGGCTGTCCAGTCTCTTCTTAAAAACTTCCAGTGTTGGAGCACCCCTAGCTTCTGGAGGCAGGTTGTTCCACTGGTTAATTGTTCTAACTGTCAGGAAGTTTCTCCTTAGTTCTAGGTTGCTTCTCTCCTTGATGAGTTTCCATCTGTTGCTTCTTGTCCTGCCTTCAGGCGCTTTGGAGAATAGCTTGACTCCCTCTTCTTTGGGGCAGCCCCTGAGATATTGGAACACTGCTATCATGTCCCCCCTCGTCCTTCTCTTCATTAAACTAGATATACCCAATTCCATCAACCGTTCCTTATATGTTTTAGCCTCCAGTCCCCTAATCATCTTTGTTGCTCTCTTCTGTTTATGAGGATTGCAGCACCCTGGGGTCGTATGATCCCCATTTGCGACCTTCCCAGCTGGCTTCTGACAAATAAAGTCAAGTGGAGGAAGCAGGATTCGCTTAATGACCACGTGATTACAGATAGTCCTCGACTTACAACAGTTCATTTAGTGACCATTCAAAATACAACGGTGCTGAAGAAAGTGACTTACAACCGTTTTTCACACTTACGACCTTTGCAGCATCCCCGTGGTCACGTGATCAAAATTCAGGTGCTTGGCACCTGACTCATATTTATGACGGTTGCAGTGTCCCAGAGTCACGTGATCCTCTTTTGCGACCTTCTGAAAAGGAAAGTCAATAGGGGAAGCCGGATGCACTTAATAGCTGACTGAAGTGATTCACTTAACAACAGCAAGAACGGTCATAAAATGGGGCAAAACTCACTTAACAAATGTCTCACTTAGCAAGAGATATTTTGGGCTCCATTGTGGTCGTAAGTTCGGGACTGCCTGTAATTAACTGCCGTGATTTGCTTAACACCCGTGGCAAAAATGGCTATAAAATCAAATGCAATTCGCTTAACAACTGCCTTGCTTAGCGACGGAAATTCTGATCCCGACTGTGGCTGTCAGTGGAGGGCTACTTGTGTAGACCTGGGAGAATCCTCTCTCCGCCTTCCCTGCCACCCAGAACACCCAGCGGCTCTGGCTGAAAGGGCAGCGAACTTACAAGGGCTCCAGATGCCAAAAAAGTTGGCACCTCTGTACCTTTGCTACAGAAATAGCCACCGAGGCGATCAAAACCGTCAATCCAACTGCAGCCAACCTGACTTACAGTTAGTTGAGGAGAATTTAAGATGGGGAAAAGGAGGGCGGGGGAGAGAAAGGAGAGAGAGAGAGAGGAAGAGAGACAGAAAGAAGTAGATAGTAGAGAGGAAGAGAGAGACAGAGAGAGAAAGAGAGGAGAGAGAAAGAGACAGAGAGGAGAGAAAGAGAGAGACAGAGAGAAAGAAGAGAAGAAGAAAGAGAGACACAGAGAGAGAGAGACAGAGAGAGAGAGAGAGAGAGAAAAGAGAGGAAGAAAGAGACACACAAAGACAGAGAGGGATAAAGAGAGAGAAAGAGGAGAGGAGAGGAGAGGAGAGGAAAAAAGAGAGATACAGAGAGAGAGAGAGAGAGGAGAGAGGAAGAGAGAGACATACACAGAGAGAGGAGACAGAGAAAAAGAGAGGAGAGAGGGAGAGAAAGAGAGAGAAGAGAGGAAGAGAGATACACACACAGAGAGAGAAAGAGAGAGAGAGAGAGGAGAGGAGAAAGGAAGAGAGAACGAGAAAAAGAGAGAGAGGAAGAGAGAAAGAGAGAGAAGAGAGGAAGAAAGAGACACAAAGAGAGACAGAGAGGGATAAAGAGAGAGAAAAAGAGAGGAAGAGAGAGAGATACACACACAAAGAGAGAAAGAGAGAGAGAGGAGAGGAGAAAGGAAGAGAGAACGAGAAAAAGAGAGAGAGGAAGAGAGAAAGAAAGAGAGAGAAGAGAGGAAGAAAGAGACACACAAAGAGAGAGGGATAAAGAGAAAGAAAGAGGAGAGGAGAGGAGGGGTGGGGAGGAGAGGAGAAGAGAGGGAAAAAGATAGAGAGAGAGAGAGATGAGAGAGGAAGAGAGAGAGACACACATAGAGAGACAGAAAGAGAGAGAAGAGAGGGAGAGAAAGAGAGAGAGAGACAGAGAGGAGACAGAGAAAAAGAGAGAGAGACAGAGAGAGACACAGAGAGAGAGATAAAAATAAAGATTTTGGAATAAACCACCCCTTTGCCTCCCAGCTCTTCTCCCAAAACTGACAGCAAGGCCAAGCTTCCTCCCCCCACCCCCAATTCTGATTTGCTTTGCAGCAAAAGTCTTACTCATTATTCCTCCCGCCTCTCAGCTCTGTCACCTTCTAAGGATGGAAAGGGGGGGAAAGGGGGGGGAGGAGGAATGTCCTTGCTTTCAAGGCCACCTCAAAATGGATTCCTCCTTTTTCTCCCCTCAAAGGGGCACCCCCCCCTCTCAAAGCTTGCACTGCCATCCTCAAGGGATGCTTTGCAATCCAGACCCACCAGGGAAGCAGCTGAACATTTTGGCAGAATAAGAGAGGGAGGGAGAGAATAATCCGCCTCCCCCAGGATGGTTGCAATTATTTCCCCCCACCACCACCCATAGCCAGATCACAGTGGGACCACAGCTTTGCAATGGGGAGGGGAGGGGCTGGAGGGGAGGAAGCACACCGTTCTTAGACCTTTGACCTTATTGTGCTTTCTGTCATTTAAAAAAAAAAAGAATTGTAACTTTATTCAGCAGCTAAGCAAGGCTTTCCCCACTGTGGTCCTGACTGCAACTTCCTACCCCACTGGGCACTGGGCACTTCCTACCCCACGGCTTTCTGAAGGTTTCCTAAAAAGAACAGCCTGCCTTTTCTCTTTATCCAAGGTCAGACGCCTAGTCCTTGCCTCAACAACTGTTCCAAACTCTTCCCAACTTCTCCAATCTGGCACACTTGGGATATTTTTGGCTCCTGTGCTCGGCAGGAGCAGCCAGCCTGAGTTATGTCACTTAACAGGCCCCTGAGGTTTACGCAAAGTATCGCCAACGTTCAGGATAAAATATTTGCCTAGGCCAGGGGTAGGCAACCTTGGCTCTTTTATGACTTGTGGACTTCAACTCCCAGAATTCCTGAGCCAGCATGGCTCAGCTTGGAAACCTCTCCCTGTCCCCTCAGCATGGCTGGCTCAGGAATTCTGGGAGTTGAAGTCCACGAGTCATAAAAGAGCCAGGGTTGCCTACCCCTGGACTAGGCCTAACTCAGTGGTCTCCCATCCAAGTATGACTAGGCCAGGGGTAGGCAACCTTGGCTCTTTTATGACTCGTGGACTTCAACTCCCAGAATTCCTGAGCCGGCATGGCTCAGCTTGGAAACCTCTCCCTTTCCCCTCAGCATGGCTGGCTCAGGAATTCTGGGAGTTGAAGTCCACCAGTCATAAAAGAGCCAAGGTTGCCTACCCCTGGCCTAGGCACAAACCAGCTGTTTAGAAAAAGAAAAAAGAAAATAGAATGGCAAAGCTGAAGCATTTTTTATTTTATTTTTTTTGCTAGTAAGCCCTCGCTGCTGCTGCTGCTGCTGCTGGAAAAACCTGGCACTCTGTTAAACTCTGTATTCCTTTCACGGACACCCCAGGCTAGACGTTTGAAACCATTTGCAGATGAAACTATATCCAGATATCTGTCCAGATGCGGCCCTTTTCCATTTTTTTCCAATGCAGGTACTTAATTTCCCCAAGCGATAACCCATGTCTCAATAGAGGGCATCCTTAGAATTTTTTGCGAGGGAGTATTCACAAATTCTGCAGATGTAGCACCCCCCCCATTAGTATAAATTACCCTGTTTTTAATTTTAACTGTGTTTTTAACCCTTTTTTAACATTATTTTATTATGCTGTTTGTAAACCACATAGAATCACTGAAGTGAAAATGGGTGATGTAGAAATTTGATAGAGGTAGAGGTAGAGATACAGTATGGATGGGAGAAAGAGAGAGAGAGATGTATGGAATAGAGAGAGAGACAGAGACAGACAGAGATATGGATGGAATAGATAGATGATAGATGAGAGAGAGAGAGAGGGAGAGAAAGAGAGAGAGAGAGGGAGAGAGAGGCAGGCAGGCAGGCAGACAGACAGACAGATAGATGTTAGAGAGAGAGAGAGGCAGAGAGACAGAGATATGGATGGAATAGATAGATGATATAGATAGATAGATAGATAGATAGATAGATAGATAGATAGATAGATAGATAGATAGATAGATAGATAGATAGATAGATAGACAGACAGACAGAGAGATATGGATGGAATAGATAGATGAGATAGATAGACAGACAGACAGACAGACAGATATGGATGGAATAGATAGATGATGGATAGATAGATAGATAGAGAGAGAGAGATGGGATGGGATGGATAGACAGATAGACAGACAGAATATGGAAAGAGTGCTCAGCATTCAACCAAACCCAAAATCTGAGCTAAGTTACTCAAAGTATAGCAATTCATGCTTTTAAAAAGTAACTAAAAAAAGAAAAGGACCAATATAAAGATAATTATGATAGACATACATTCCTGGCCACAGAGAAAAAAAAACACAAAATAGTGCTTTAACAAAAAAAAGCAAAAAAGATGTAACAAAGAAAAAAGAAAGAAAAAACATAATGTGTCTCAGTAATATAGAGTACATAGTATAATGTACCGGTACATCATTACAGTAAAAGTTATAATGCTGTATATACTGTACTTATCTAATGCAAAGATTACTGAAGTATTTATGTATTTCTAAGACACTTATATAACAATCACAGTTTTTTTAACCTATTGCATTTTATTTATCAGCAACCCGCTCCTAAGTGGCAAGTGCCCTCCGGTCTTCAATCCATGGAGCGAATTGAGTGCTTAACCAGATTAAAGCTTGCCCGAAATTATTCTGAGTGTAATTATTGAATGGATTTTCGCATGAAATTAAGATGGGCTGCATCCAATATGCTAACCGAGACTAACGGTTGAGTTTTTTAGCCTGTGATGGGAAAAAACTGTGTTTGCTTAATTCAGGTTTATTTACTAGACTTATTTTCACTCAAGGCAGTGAACGTACCTAATACTCCTTCCTCCTCCCATTTGCCCCACAAAATCCTGTGAGCTAGTTTAGAGAGTATATGTCTTGTTAAGTCCTCGATTTATGACCACAATTGAGCCCAAAATTTCCACGGCTGAGAAGGTTGTTACACAAGTTGGACCTCTTTTTCCAACCGTTCTTGCCACAATTGTTAAGCTAATCACTGCAAGTTAAGAGAATCTGGCTTCCCCCATTGATTTTGCTTGTTGGAAGCCAACTGGAAAGTTGACAAATGGCGCTCACATGACCCCCAGGGGCAGTGCAACAGTCCTAAGTACATGCCAGTTGCCAAGCACCTGGATTTTGATCACATGACTATGGGGCTGCTACAATGGTCATAAGTCTGAAAGTCATTTTTTCCAACACCGTTGTAAATTTGAACAGTCACTAAATGAACTGGGTGTAAGTCAAGGACTACTTATAGTTCAAAGGCTGTGAACTTCAATTTCAGTTTGGCTGAATTTCGTTCGAACTCCTAATGGTCTCCAGTTCTATTTGATGCAAAGTATACTAGCCAGGATCCGATACTTCTCGAAGGAGGAAGTCACTTTATGGAAGATACTTTGAGGAAGTCACCTTATGTGATCCCTTGCCCAAAACAGGCCCTGAGGGTTACAGGTAATCCTCGATTTAGGACTATGTTTAGTGACTGTTCAAAATTATAATAGTACTGGAAAAAGCAAATTGTGACTGATCCTTAGGCACCAGTGGAACAACCTGCCTACAGAAGTAGTGAATGCTCCAACACTGGAAGTTTTTAAGAAGAGACTGGACAGCCATTTGTCCGAAATGGTATAGGGTTTTCTGCCTGAGCAGGGAGTTGGACTAGATGACCTCCAAGGTCCCTTCCAACTTTTTTTTTAAATTACTACTACTACTACTACTACTACTACTACTACTACTACTACTACTACTATTACTATTACTATTATTACTATTATTATTATTGACTATCAGAGGTTTCCACAGTTACGTGATGGTAATTTGAATTCTTGGCAGCCAATATGTATTTACAATGTTTGCAGCATCATGAGATTGTCATTTGCAACCTTCTCGTTGGGGTTTTTCCCCCCCCAACAAATAAATTCAATGTAGCAAGCCAAATTCAGAGTGATTCACTTAAGGATTTTTTTTTTTTTAAAAAAGGCATAACATTGGGTGTGACTCATTTAATAACTATATTGCCTAGTGATGGAAGTTCTATTCTTCTTTGTGGTGATAAAATCAGGACTGCCTCTTGTGATGTTGCCTTCTGAGTACTCCAGTGCATCCAAATGATAAAATTACCAACTTCCGTTCAATAATAACTAAAACATTAAAGTTGCATTAATATGCTGGTCGATGGCAGTAATAAAGATTTGATTTGAAAGTTGCATCAAACCAGCTTCTTCCAGTATCCGCTCAGAGTGTCATTTAAAGCTATCCATTTAATTAACATCCTTTCCCCACCAGCCACAGAACCCCATTGAAAGGGGTACGTTTCACGTTTATTCCCATCCTATCCCATGGTTCCGACAGATGAAACTCTTCAAAAGAACTTGGAGGCATTGTTTACCTAAAGAATCTTTTATTCGAGTAGCATAATATCGGCACCATATAATCGAAGCTAAAAATTGAATTCCCCTCCCCCGGGCACATAGTATCAAAGCATAATTCCCTCCTCCAATTAACAGTCATAAATCACATTCCCCAATTAGCTTTAAGCGGGCTTCCTCTCCAGTTCTCCAGCCCGCCAATTCTTTATCAGCTCTGGGCTCAATAACCTTGATTCTCACTCTACCTTTTGTGTTGTTATGTCTAGCTAGACTCTCATTCACATCCCCCCCCACAGCATCATCTAACTCTAAAAGCGAAAGGAAAAAAGATGGCTACATTTTCATCAGTTGTCAATGCGAAACATCCGATGTTAGCAGCGTTGACAGTCACCTTATACCAGTGATGGCGAACCTTTTAGAGACTGAGTGCCCAAACTGCAACCCAAAACCCACTTATACATCGTCGAGTGCCGGGTGGGTGTGGCCCATTGGCTGGGTGTGGCTGTGGTGGTAACAGCAGACTGGGTGGGACTAAAAAGTTCAATCAATCAATTCCAACTTTGCAAGATCTTTTTTTTTCCTGCGAGAAGTTGAAATTGACTGATTGAACCTTTTTTTTTTTTTTTTTTTTGCACATGGCGGTAAAGGCCTAAAGCGAAAAGGTTTTATAAAACCCAGCTGAAGGCCTAGGACTGGGGCGATGGCACGCGTGCCCACAGAGAGGGCTCTGAGTGCCACCTCTGGCACCCGTGCCATAGGTTCGCCACCACTGCCTTATACCGACCATAACATTTCCAGCTTCAACCAGAAAACAAACTTCAACCCTACCCATCTACCTTGCCTCCAAAGGTTTGGACTTCTCCCATAGTTCTCTGCCAGCAAATTGGCAACGTGGCCTTTGAGCAGTAGGCCCCATTGTCAACACACCTGAGAGGCAGTTCAATGAAGGGAAGAACTGAACCGTACAGGTAGTCCTCAACTTACGATCACAATTGACCTCAACATTTCTGTTGTTAAGTGAGATGTTAGTTAAGTGAGTTTTGCCTCATTTTACGACCTTTCTTGCCTGAGTTGTTAAGTGAATCACCTAACTTGATAAGTTACTAACCCGGTTGTTAAGTGAATCCGGATTCCCCATTGACTCTGCTTTTCAGAAGGCGCAAAAGGGGGTCACATGACCCACAGCAACCATCGTAAATAGGAACCAGTTGCCAAGCATCTGAATTTTGATCACGTGATCGTGAGGATGCTACAAAAGTCGTAACTGAAAAAAGGTCTTAAGTCACTTTTCTTACTGCTGTTGTAACTTTGAACGGTCACTAAATAAACTGTTGTAAGTCGAGGACTGCCTGTACAGGAATTCTAACCAACATTCTAAGCAACATACATCTATTTGCACTGGAGCTTCAATTCATAAAAATGCCAGTCAACAGTTTCACAGTTGGAGAAAGGGGGCATTTAGCACCTGAAAAACAAAGCAGGTAAACTTCCTATAGGGAGACAGTTTGGTGTAGTGGTGAAGGCACCAGGCTGATAACTAGGAGACGGTGAGTTGTAGCCTTGCTTTAGGCACAAAAGCTGGCTGGGTGACTTTGGGCCAATCACTGGGAGATGGTGAGTTTTTAGATAAGATAAGATAAGATGAAATGAGATAAGATAACTTTTATTGTCATTTTCTTTACTGTGGGCACGACACATATCAAAAATGAAATTTAATTGCCCGCTCTCAAAGTGAAACACATACATGACACACACCTAAACATACTATATACAACAACTGTATAGACCCACACTCCTACATATACATAACAAATAAATATTAAATACTGTCCATCTTGAATATATAACGGAAGGAGGAAGCTTGAGAGTTCACAAGGTTTATCCCGCCTTAGCCATGAAAGACAGATGGCAGAATTTGGATCAATCACCAGGAGACGGTGAATTCTAGTCTCGCCTGAAGCATGAAAGCTGGCTGGGTGATTTTGGGCCAGTCCTTCTCTCTCAGCCCCAGAAAGAAGAAGCAGGCAAGGACAAACCCCAAAACCTTGCCAGGGAAACTGCAGGGACTCATCCAGGCAAGCCAAAGTTTAACATTTCCCAGGCTGAAACTGAGCTAAAGGAGGACAATGGTCGTAAACTCTTTTTGTCGGTGTTCACGTCCCCAGATATGTCTTGAAAGAAATCCTTTGGACCAGCTTCAGAAACTCTTTTATCAGCAGCTAAAAATGCTCCCTTAGACTCACCTAAAACAGGGGTCCCCAAACTTGGCAACTTTAAGACTTGGGGACTTCAACTCCCAGAATTCTCCAGCCTGCCTAACAGCTTAACTACAGTACCCCAAAGCCTTTTCTTATCCTCAGATGTGCTGGACCCCATAATTCCCAGATTTTGCAAAAGCAAAGGATCCTTTGGAGGTTGAACAGCACCGGAAAGGAGAGAATATATGTGTTGGAATATATGTGTTGATTTTTTAAGATGACACAAGGTTATTTTTCACTTCGGTTGAATGCTTATGGAATGAACCTTGCCAATTGAAGTATGATTTGCTGTAAGTCTGCCACCCAACAACAGCCAACAAGCTTAATGCCCAAGATTTACGGCATTCAGTAGCCCTGCTCAGAAGACCGACTGCAATCTAGTGATCAGGATAACTGGCAAGATCTGAAGAATTTTCTGAATCCCATAAATTCACAACTGTGAGTTCAAAATGGATTTTTTTTTTAAATCTCTTTTTAATCCTATCTAGATTTATGCTCTTTTTAAAGTTTCGTATTGTGTTCACCTGCCATTCTGGGCCACATGACGGTATCTTGGTTCTAGTTTAACATGCCTGCAAACCAGGATTTATGGCTTGTTTTGGGAAGCCAGCTCAGTGGAGGGTCTTCAATAAAATAAACTATGGTTGAATGCAATACATGAAACCTAACCCAAACTATACAACAGCAAGCTTGAAATGGTACAATGCATTCCAAGTTAGTAAATAGTTTTGGAAGTAAAACTTGCATTTGCACATGCCCTGATCCAAAGAATATAACTCCCAGGATCAAAGGGAAAAAAATATTCCCTCCTTTAAGTTACGATTGTGAATCTGAACCTGACATTTTGCAATCCCAACTAAGATTTCTCAAGTTCCTTTAGAGATAAAAGCTTAAAAGCATTCCAGACTGATCTATTACTTGCCCCAAACACCAGTTAGATGTCCCGACAGCTATTTTCTTTCATTCTTGGCTTGTATTAAAACTACCACAGGAATAGCTCAAAGTAGCTCTGGAAACCTGTACCTATAATTTATTTAGAAAGGCAATATGCTACCCGCTCCTTGAAGATACAACCAAGCCTTTTTTAGAAACAACATTAATAACGTACAATAGTCATGAAATGCAAAATACAAATTTAAAAGATCACTTCAAAGAGACTTGGGCAAAGCAACAGGCTTTCGACCTCTGCCTAGATATATCTGTGTGAAGGAAAACAGCCAGCCTGTTAAAACCAGTGCAACCATCTTCCTAATAAATACATTTTTTCCTTCCTTTTGTCCAAGATTTCTCTGCCTTGCCCTTTTGAAACTCATCACAGCCCCCCCGCCGGGTTTTTTTCTCCCTACCTCTCCAACAGACCGTCACTGTCCCCAGTTTTGCCTCAATTGTCCTCCTCCTCCTTCACATTTTTCACCACCAAGTTTTGTTGGCCGGAAGTCTAGATCTGGGGTCCCCAACCCCCGGTCCGGGGACCAGTACCAGGCCGCGGGATGCCAGCAACCGGTCCGCACAAACAAGCAAAGCCCCATCCGCGGGATGCAGGCAGCGCACAAAACCACGCAGTCTCCTGTCCGTGGAAAAACCTTTCTCCATGGAACTGGTCCCTGGTGCCCAAAAGATTGGGGACCTCTGGTCTAGACCTTTTCCTACCCATCTTTCCCACCCATTTTTCTCCCCACAATTCTGCTTTGCCCCAACCGGACTGAACAGATTCACTTGAATTTTTCTCCTGTCACGCTCCATGTCCAGAGGGAGACGGTGCATGGATTTGATGGATGCCTGCTGCAACTGACGTCCCTCTGCGGCTCTTGCCCTTAGCTCAAAACCAAGGGGAGATGCAATGTCAGGCTGTCAATCTGGACTCCCCTCT
Organism: Protobothrops mucrosquamatus; assembly: GCF_001527695.2. NCBI lineage: Eukaryota > Metazoa > Chordata > Lepidosauria > Squamata > Viperidae > Protobothrops > Protobothrops mucrosquamatus. Next base: position 180,833 of record NW_015388698.1, read on the forward strand.
TTTTGGAGCCGGGTAGCTACATCTGATCCTGCCTCCAGGTTTACACCACCCCAGACATCCCGCAGGAGGAAGGGAGGCCAGAGGTTGCTCCCTTAAGGTCAGGATCAGAAAATTCCACCTGTTCCAAAGCCGCTGCAACTACAGGTAGTCCTCGACTTAAAACAGTTTGCTTAGTGACCGTTTGAAGTTACCACGGCACTGAAACGAAGGCACTTATGCCCGTTTTTCACACTTATGACCGTTGCAACATCCCCACGGTCACGTGATTTACATTTGGATGCTTGACAAATGACTCACATTTATGACAGTCGCAGCGTCCCGGAGTCACGTGTGATCCCCTTTTGCGACCAACTGAGGAGCAAAGTCAATGGGGGAAGCCAGATTCACTTAACAACCGTGTTACTAATTTAACCATCGCAGTGATTCACTTAACAATTGTGCCTATATATATATATATATATATATATATATATATATATATATATATAT
>NW_015388698.1:183710-206622 GCF_001527695.2 Protobothrops mucrosquamatus
GGGGGGGGGAAGAAACAGGGAGGTCAAGGGAAAAAGAAATGGCAGGGAAGAAGTGCCAGGAGGAGAAAAAGGTAGCCCTGAGCAAAGAGAAGGAATAAAAAGATGAGAGGAGAAATACTCGGGAGGCTTCCCCTTCATTTGTTTGTTGAAACTATTTCTACTACCACCTGTTTGGCACACACACTCAATGGGTGATCAGCAACAGCTGCAAATCAATAAAAAAAGATCATGAAATAGAAGAACAATGCAAAACCAAAACATGGAAACCTATAAATTCCAGGTTGGGAGGGGGCTCATCCAACCCTCCCTGATATTAAAGACGATTGTGCAATCACCTCAAAAAGGCAGGCGTCAGCCTTCCGGGCTAGTCCAGCCGAGAAGCAGAAAGTGGAGTACTAACTCTAGCTTTACTGTAAGGTTACAATTAACAGCATCTTGTCCATCTGAAAACACTGCCCTCTGCCCTACTTTACTATTGTGAGATGCTTCCCACCCCCACCCCCTTTTCCTTCTGGGGGCTGAGGGACCTTTTGCGTGATGGTTGCTAGGCTGTGGTTGTGCCTCCTGTCTCCCAAGGCCATCCACACATACCACTGCATTAGACAGTGTTTTTAGAGGCTCTTCTAAAGGGCAGGGACACACCAGAAAGGACAGTAGGCAGGAAGCAACTGCTGAAAAAGAAGGTAGGAAGAGGAAGGGAAAAAACAGATGGCAACACAATTATGTTTTCATGGATTGTGTTTTACAATTGTTAAAATGACTTGATTGGGAGTGGCCTGAAGGATGGGTGGCTACAGAAATGTTTTCAGCGAATAAATTAATTGAATGAAATGAAATTGCAGGGACCAAGGGAGTGATCCAGAAGGAGAAAGGAGGAAGGTTAAAAAGTGATAATATTTGTGGAAATATGTCGACAAGAATAGAAAGAAGAAAAAACGAAAACAGACAATTTCCCCAAATACAGGTAATGCTTGACTTAACAACCACAATTGAGCCCAACATTTCTGTAGCTAAGCAAGGTAGTTGTTAAGGACTTTTGCCCCATTTTCTTGCCACAGTTGTTAAGTTAGTAATAGGGCTGTTAAGTGAATCTGGCTTCCTCATTGACTTTGCTTGTCAGGGGGTAACAAGGTGATCACATGACCCTGGGACACAGCAACAGTCATAAATATGAATCAGTTGCCAAGCCTCTGGGTTTTGGTCACATGACCACGGAGATGCTGCAACGGTCGTATGAAAAAAAAAAAAAACTCCGCTTTTCAGTGCTGTTATAACTTCAAAGAACTGTTGTAAGTTGAGGACTACCTGTAACCGAATAACAGAGTTGGAAGGGACCTTGGAGGTCTTCTAGTCCAACCCTATGCCCCAAGCAGGAGATCCTATAGCAGTGATGGCGAACCTTTTAGAGACCGAGTGCCCCCAAACCCCCCCACTCCTGTCCCCGCTCCGCCGTGTCCGCTGGACCACCCACCACTTCCATGGCCCGCCATAGATCACCCAGGCAGCCCAGCAGCTCCATGGTGTCCACGCCCTCCGCCCGTGCCCTGCAGCATCATCTGCATATGGTGGGGTGCAAGGGCAGAGTCTTGTCCCCACTGCCCGGCTACCTTGTTCTTCGCTGCGCAGTATTGCGTGGGCCGTGCCCGGGGGCGACTCTTCTCTGGAGGGCTGCTGGGGAGGAGGGGGCTGTGGGAGGAGGCGGGGCTGGGGCGATGGTGCGTGTGCCCACAGAGAGGGCTCTGAGTGCCACCTCTGGCACGCGTGCCATAGGTTCGCCACCACTGTCCTATAGCATTTCAGACAGATGGCTGTCCAATCTCTTCGTAAAAACCTCCAGTTATGGAGCACTCATAACTTCCAATAGCTTAAGGCCAACTAACCATGATTACTCATTAGGAGTAAAGGGAACTCATTTCTTCAGGTACTAGATCATCTTAATAATAATAATAATAATAATGATGATGATGATGATAATGATGATGATAATGATGATGATGATAATAATAATAATAATAATAATAATAATAATAATAATAATAATAATAAATAAAGTTGGAAGGGACCTTGGAGGTCATCTAGTCCAACCCCCTGCTCAGGCAGGAAACCCTATACCATTTCAGACAAATGGCTGTCAGTCTCTTCTTAAATCAGTGGTTCTCAACCTTTTTAATGCCGTGACCCCCAACCGGTCGTAAGTCGAGGACTAAACCGGTCGTAAGTCGAGGACTTTCCCTGCCCGGGAACACCGCGCATGCGTGGTTCCGCCCCCTGCGCAGGCCGAGGCATAGCTGGCAAGCGGCAGAGACGGAGCAGGCCGACCACCAGCTGGCCCAGCTCAAGGGAGATAAGGCACCCGCCAGAAAAGGGAAAAATGGCGGACAGCCTTGCTTGGCGACCCCGTGAAATGGTCGATCGACCCCAAATGGGGTCGCAACCCATAAGTTGAGAACTGCTGTCTTAAATTAACCCAGGGTTCTTCAAACTTGGCCCTTTTATGACTTGTGGACTTCAACTCCCAGAATTCCTCAGCCAGGCACACTAGCTGAGGAATTCTGGGAGTTGAAGTCCACAAGTCATAAAAGGGCCAAGTTTGAAGGCCCCTGAATTAACCTCAAGCATTATCCAGGTTTGGACCAGCACATCTATCAGCCACAGCCCACCTAGGGAGAGATTCAGGACAGAGAAGAAATTGCCTCTTTCCTCCTTGTTCCAAAATGAAGCTCAAATGGCCAGTCGGTGCCAAAAATAGCAAGTTGGTAAATTGGATTAAGTTCACAGAGAGCAAATGAACATCAGATCAAATTTAGCCAATATACCATCCTTGTACTCAGAAAGTGTGGTGGATTTTTTAGTGCTAATATCTCCCCAGAAAGAAAAAAAAACAGTTCCCTTCTCATTTAGACAGCCCCAGGGATGACAAATGAGAATTGTGTTAATGTCATAGCCCATAATACTCTCAAAACCCAAGATGGAATTCAGCTAAATTTAAAACGAAATGGGAAGCCATTTTCTGATTTTAGAGTAAAAAGGACGAAAGAAAAGTCAGCCTCAAGTCATTAATATATTTTGGGGAAGCGTCAGTTTTCGTTATTCTTGTTTACATATTTCCCAAAATGTTACCATCTTTACCACACAGAAATGTCCTTTTCTCTCCTCTTTAATTCTTATTTTACAGATAGTACAGTTGAGGGTTATTTCTCAAGATTTGTTGTAGGTTTTATACTTACAAAAAAGGGGAGGCAAAGTTGACCAGTTTGTGGCTTGTTGTATGGTGCAAAGCCAGGGCCTGTGATTTAATTCCCTAAATCATGGTTATGACGATGATGGTTTAAGAGGTCGACTGAAACCAGCTGCTGTGGTTTGTAAATGGCTTATGCCTTAGTTGAGATGCAGGAAGATAACCATTGCAGTGGAACAGCTTTGCCTCCAGAAATCAAGGGCGCTTCATAACTGGAGATTTTTTAAAAAGAGGCTAGACCCAGGGGTAGGCAACCTTGGCTCTTTTATGACTCGTGGACTTCAACTCCCAGAATTCCTGAGCCAGCATGGCTCAGCTTGCAAACCTCTCCCTTTCCCCTCAGCGTGGCTGGCTCAGGAATTCTGGGAGTTGAAGTCCACGAGTCATAAAAGAGCCAAGGTTGCCTACCCCTGCTCTTAATCTTCATCCTAGGATAGGGGTAGGCAACCTTGGCTCTTTTATGACTCGTGGACTTCAACTCCCAGAATTCCTGAGCCAGCATGGCTCAGCTTGGAAACTTCTCCCTATCCCCTCAGCATGGCTGGCTCAGGAATTCTGGGAATCGAAGTCCACGAGTCATAAAAGAGCCAAGGTTGCCTACCCCTGGGCTAGACAGTCACTTGTCTGAGATGGTATAGGTTCTCCTGCTTGAGCAGAGGGTGGACTAGAAGACCTCCAAGGTCCCTTCCAGCTCTATTCTATTCTATTCCTAAATTCAGGCCTCATCAGATCGGATGTAAGATTATCTCCCTTCCGAGCCTGCATTTGTGACAGTGAATACTACCAGGCTGTGCTAACAGTTTGCTTTCCCCCTGGCTTAATTTCACTTCCAAACAGCCATTGCCAAGCAGGCTCTGATTCTCACAACCTTCTTCTGTGTGGGAAAAGACACATTAAATTGCGAACAGCATATGCAGTGCAGTGGATCTGTTTGGCTTTGCTTGGCACGTCCGCTGTCTGCCTTTTCCTTGGGCACTGTCCCTCCTGGTGCATGTTTTAGCCAGGCTTCTAGTGGATAATGAGGTGAATGACAAGGGGAGTAGTGTGGCTGAGGCTGTGACGGTTGTGGCAGTGTGATTGTGAGAAACAGAGAGATTGCTTTTGTCGATGAAGCAGAGAAGGGCCAGGATCTGAGTGAGGTGAGGAGAGGAGATCGCTGAGGTAAATCTGCAACGATTTCATTTAGAAAGCACAAGTTTCAGGGGGCAGTTAAAAAGGATTGATGATTTTGGAGTCCCAGGAAGGAAATGTGGAGGTCATCTAGTCCAACCCCCCCCCCCCCCAGAGCATGATCTTCTTGACCATCTCCCATAGTCCTGCACTTCTCTGCCAATTGTCAGCTGTGATCTTGGACTTATAAAAGGAAACCCTAACCCAGTGTTTCTCAAACCTGGCAACTTTAAGATAGGTGGACTTGAACGCCCAGAATTCTCCAGCCACCATACATCCAGGCTAGGGAATTCTGGGAGTTGAAGTCCACTTATCTTAAAATTGCTGAAGTTGAGAAACACTGCTCTGTCCCCTCCTCAGCAAGATAATTTGAGGAACTGTGATATATATATATATATATTAATTCATTAATAACATACAGTGCAAATAAATCTTACACAGCCGCATTAACAGCATGCATTTTTAATCATTCCATTTCCACCTGGTCATTGCTGCTAGGAACTCCTGATGGCATATACACAGGATTTGCTGTCCCCTTCTTCCCACACCTATCGTAACAATTCTGTGAGACAGATCAATAGGAGAGATTGATTACCTCGAATACAGAATAACAGAGTTGGAAGGGACCCTGGAGGTCTTCTAGTCTAACCCCCTGCTCAAGCAGGAGACCCTTATCCCATTCCAGACAAGTGGCTGTTCAGTCTCTTCTTAAAATTGGGTATGTCTAGTTCAGGGGTAGGCAACCTTGGCTCTTTTATGACTCGTGGACTTCAACTCCCAGAATTCCTGAGCCAGCTATGCCAGCTATGCTGGCTCAGGAATTCTGGGAGTTGAAGTCCACGAGTCATAAAAGCCAAGGTTGCCTACCCCTGGTCTAGTTTAATGAAGAGAAGGATGAGGGGGGACAGGATAGCAGTCTTCCAATATCTCAGGGGCTGCCCCAAAGAAGAGGGAGTCAAGCTATTCTCCAAAGCGCCTGAAGGCAGGACAAGAAGCAATGGATGGAAATTAATCAAGGAGAGAAGCAACCTAGAACTGAGGAGAAACTTCCTGACAGTGAGAACAATTAACCAGTGGAACTACCTGCCACCAGAAGCTGTGAATGCTCCAACACTGGAAGTTTTTAAGAAGAGGCTGGACAGCCATTTATCTGAAATGGTATAGGGTTTCCTGCCTGAGCAGGAGGTTGGACTAGATGACCTCCAAGGTCCCTTCCAACTTTATTATTATTATTATTATTATTATTATTATTATTATTATTATTATTATTATTATTATTATTATTATTATAATACTCCAGTATTGGAGCAACCATGACTTCTGGAGGCAAGCTGTTCCACTGATTAATTGTTCTAACTGTCAGGCAATTTCTCCTTATTTCTAGTTTGGTTCTGTCCTTGGTAAGTTTCCATCTATTGTTTTTTGTTCTGCCTTCAGGTGCTTTGGAGAATAGCTTGATCCCCTCTCAATCCAATTTATTCTTATATTAGCTCTTACATTTGCTGATTGCCTTTCAGATTCTCTTTGGGGAGTTAAAAACTCCATCATTTTTTTTTAAATTCATAAACGAACTGCAAATACCTGCTCAGTTCCCCATCCCTACCCTATTTTTGGTCATGCTGTAGGAATTTGAGCAACTGGCAGAGATAAAGAATATAAGGGTATTAGGAAGCTCAGCTCTATAAGTAATTAAATTGCTTTTAAGCCGTGGGCCCTTGCAGAGAACGCCAACGTAGAAGCCTCCATCGCTGCAGCAGCAGCTGGATACATTTTTTTTAAAACTGCATGTAAAAATCTAATTATGGTATGAAAGATACGCTCATTCAGATCATTTCATTTCCCCAAACAAATGGGCGTTTCCTTTAAGCAGCTGCATTCTAAATTGAGACCCTACTACTGAATCAAAACATGCACAGGTAGAGAGAATTTGAGGGCATGGAACAACAGTAACAAAATTCCTATTATTATTATTATTATTATTATTATTATTATTATTATTATTATTATTATTATTATTATTATTATTTAGCCTCCAGAGCTAATGATGATATATCTTTGTTGCTTTTCTCTGCACATTTACTAGGGCCTCCGTGCCTTTTTTTTTTTTTTTTTGGTATGGTGGTGACCAACACTTTGCAGCCAAAGACTTTTTTCCTAAGTTTACTTCCCCTCGTAGCAAAACCTAGAAGGACGAGTCAAAAAGCTCGGCTTAGATTTCAAATACTTACTTTATTTGCAACTGCCAGAGGAAATAACCGGAATGGAGGGATGTCCCCCCCCAACAGGAACAAAGTGCATAAAAATTGAAAAGGGGGGAGAATGCAGTCTTGGCTTCGGTAGCCGAGGACTCCCAAGAGTGAAAACAAATATCAACAATTGTTTTCTTCCAGAAGAGACAGACAGGGCCAAAATAAGTCCTTTCTCCAGATGATCTGTGGAGAAACATCCTGTTTGCACACCTCCGCCCAGGTACCTTATGTGTCCCTGATAAATCTAAAAACCCAGTTTTTGGGGTGATGCGTTTCCAACTCCTCTGTGGGGAAGGAATTCCTTGTCAGGCTGATTCCCTCCAGAAGCACCGAGAGAGGGACCAAATTTAAGGAACCGGGTACATTTTCAATCCCGTTCAGGGAGACTGGAGAGAAACGGGAAGTTGCTCCTTCTCAATGTCGCCCGGACACCCCGGCCGGGTCTAAGTTCGAATGTAGAGAGGATCAGGAGAAAGATGATCTTGCAGAATCAGTTGAAAAAGTAGACTGATCTCTTCACCTTTTCTAGTTTGAAGTCACCTGGTGGGGAGAAAAAGGAGAGACTGAGAAAAAGTGAAGAAGGAATAATACCGGTTGGGAAAATCTAAGCCAACAAGAGTCCAAAGGGAGTGGGATTGAGCCCTGGCAGTGAGCCACGGATTCTCTCTGCAGGTGGGTACATGTCTGCCAACGGAAGTACCACTGGGACCCCACAGGATATGCTTAGGAGGACACCAATATTGTCTTTCAAACAACAAGGCCCCCGTGGCTTGCTTTAATGCCACAGGGTGAGATGGTATTCGGAACGCCCTGAGAAGCAATTTCCTTGCCAAAAGCAGGTTTGCAGCAAATGCAAACAAGCCACAAGAGCAGCATGGCGTGGCCGGTTGATAAAACCGGTAAATCAGGGCTTTTCAACCTTTTCACCCATTGTACCACTTTTAGGATATGGCAATATCCGAGTACCACCAGTCGCCTAGCAAGGTGCCAAAAACTTGATGACCAAAAAAAAAAGGAAAAAAGTGATAAAGTACAGGTAATCCTCGACTTACAACAGTTCGCTTAGTGTCTGTTTGAAGTTACAGTTCCGCTGAAAAAAGTGCCCCCCAAGCCACAGCTGAGCAAGACACCTGCCTGCCCACCCAGCGGCACTCTTCCTCCTGTCCGAGGTTTTCATTGTTATGATCATTTCTCTTGAGGATTGGCAGCGGGGGTGGGGTGGGGGGGTGTTTGGTCTGCTGGGTGTTTGCAGCAGGTTTTGGTCACTTCACATGACCCTGGGACACTGTGACCGTCATAAATATGAATCAGTTGCCAAGCATCTGAATGTAAATCACAAGACCCTGGAGATGCTGCAACATTCCAGCTGATCGGCGCTTCTCTGGGCTCAGCAGAAGCACCAGGATCAGTGCCGAGCTCCACCTGGAGCCTGGTGCTGATCCTAGTGCTTCCACTGAGCCCTGACAGCCCTGAAGAAGCGCCGATCAGCTAGAAAGCGGCACTGATTCTGGCACTTCCGCTGAGCCCTGACAGCCCTGCAGCTCCAGCCATCTCTCGCTCAGACTCGTGCGGTGCTGCCCCAGTTCAGCTCATTCCCCTCCCCCGCTACCACTTTTTTAGGATGGTCGCGTACCACCTGCCAGGTGCCAATGTACCACAGGTGGTACCCGTACCACTGGTTGAAAAACCCTGCGGTAAATCAGACAGCATCAGGCCCAAACCGAAGGAGTTTGGTGCCCAGGTGAACTCAGGTGCTTTGCTGAGATCAACTGCAACACAAGCGAAGGATTGCGTAACTTCTAAAACAGAAATGTTGGGATAGGAGTTTTATTCTGATTCTGGAGATTCTTAAAATAGAATACGAAAATGGAGCAGGTATTATTTTTCTTAGATTTGATAGGCAAAGAGCTTGAAAGAAAATTTGGAACTGTTACTATAAATGAGAGCCAGTTGGGCCTAGCGGTTAAGGTGATGGCCTAGAAACCAGGAGATGGTAAGTTCGAGTCCCACCATAGGCAGGAAAGCTGGCTGGGTGACTTTGGGCCAATCGCCAGGAGACGGCGAGTTCGAGTCCCACCTTAGGCATTCAAACCGGCTGGGGTGACTTTGGACCAATCGCCAGGAGACGGTGAGTTCAAGTCCCACCTTAGGCAGAAAGCCGGCTGGGTGACTTTGAACCAATCGCCAAGAGATGGTGAGTTCGAGTCCCACCTTAGGCATTCAAACCGGCTGGGGTGACTTTGGACCAATCGCCAGGAGATAGTGAGTTCGAGTCCCACCTTAGGCATGAAAACTGGCTGGGTGACTTTGGACTCAAAGGGTTGTTGTAGAGAAATGAGGAAGAGGAAGGAAGAAGGAATACTAGGTATGTTCGGGGCCTTAAGTTATTTGTAAAAATAATAAAGGTGATATATCTATGTCAGGGGTAGGCAACCTTGGCTCTTTCATGACTCGTGGACTTCAACTCCCAGAATTCCTGAGCCAGCCATGCTGAGGGGACAGGGAGAGGTTTCCATGCTGAGCTGTGTTGGCTCAGGAATTCTGGGAGTTGAGGTCCACGAGTCATAAAAGAGCCAAGGCTGCCTACCCCTGATCTATGTACATACACACACACACACACACACACACTAAGAAATGAAATGAAATGTGGGAGGGTGAGCTGCTATGTGGACAAGTACGCTGCTGAGAAAATTTGCAGGCCCCTGTGCTGTTTTCCTCCTTTCTCATTTGAGCCTTTTCCGGCGTCAGCACAGCAGAGTTGCCAATAAAGCAGCAACCTTGACACAGGTGTGGGAGCAGCAGACTGCGGGAGCCACGTGTGGTTTGGAAGCGCTGCAGCCACCAGCAAACAGGAGAAAGCAGCCGAGTAAAACAAAGCGGATTTTTCCTTCAATGGGAGTGAATGGTCCAGAAGGTACAGAGACGCAGGAAGGAAAGAGAGAGGTATAAAAGCAGGAGGTGGAAGGTTACAAATACTCTGGAGGCCAGCCAGGAACAGAGAAGAGAGAAGCAGAGGAAATTCCAGAGAGAGAGAGAGAGAGGAATTAAGGCAGAACAGTGTTGGCCTGAAAGAAAGCACTGTTATGCACTAGCATTACTGTAGAGTGTAGTATTGTAGTAGTAACTGAATAGTAGTGGCGTATACGGAGTGTAAGTGTTCTACTAATAGTAATTACAGGTAGTCCTTGACTTAACGACTGCAATTGAGCCCACATTTTCCGTTGTTAAGTGAGAGACACTGGTTAAGTGAATTTTGCCCCCTCTTACCACCTTTCTTGCCCCCGTTGTTAAGCGAGTCACCACAGTTGATAAGTTTGTAACCTGGTAGTTCAGGGAATTCGGCTTCCCCATGGACTTTGCTTGTCAGAAGGCTGCGAAAGGGGATCACATGACCTTGGGACACCGCAGCGGTCATAAATATGAGCCAGGTGCCAAGCGTCTGAATTTTGATCACATGACCATGGGGATGCTGGAAAGGTCGTAACTGTGAAAAATGGCCGTAAGTCACTTTTTTCAGTGCTGTTGTAATTTCGAACGGTCAGTAAAGAACTGTTGTATGTCGAGGACTCTCTATTGCTTTGAGCAGGGGTCTTCAAACTTGGCCCTGTCATGACTTGGGGACTTCAAGGCCTGGCTGGGGAATTCTGGGAGTTGAAGTCCCCAAGTCATGACAGGGCCAAGTTTGAAGACCCCTGGATTAGGGCTATAGAAATAATAGCAATGGGATAAAATATAAAATACAGGCACTCCTCGACTTACGACCACAACTGCGCCCAAAATTTATGTTGCTAAGCGAGACCGTTGTTAAGTGAGTTTTGCCCCATTTTACGACCTCCTTCTGATTAAACAGTGTCATCTATTGGGACCTCAGAAGCAGACCCTGTCCTCTGAAGGGGATCCACTCTGTTGCTGTTCAGAAGAGGAAGAAGCCCTGACTAGGATCACCCAGGCCTTGGGTAAGGACAACTGACGCCTCCTTTTAACTCGGGTTGTTTTCTTTTACTTCTACCCAGTTTTGTCCTGCCCTCTCTATCCATTTTTGTCTCTCCTTTTTTGTTGTCGTGTTTTAAACAAGTTGGGCAGCATATCAATGTAAATAGTAATCAAACAGCTGCTAACCACCTCTGTCTATCCCAGGTCGATAGGTAGATAAACAGGCCGAATCCAGTCTGAATATCTGGTTGTGCAATCAACCATAATCTGCGCTCTATAAACCTACTTTTCTGTTGCTTAAATCAGGGGTCTCCCGCCTGGGCCACTTTTAAGACTTGGGGACTTCAACTCCCAGAATTCCTCAGCCAGTCCTGGCTGGCTGAGGAATTCTGGGAGTTGAAGTCCCCAAGTCTTAAAGCTGCCAAGTTTGAAGACCCCTGTGCTAGAACAATGCAATCAATTCAGTCTTAACGCAGGTAAGAAGCCAATGGGCTTGGACCAGGGGTAAGCAACATTGGCTCTTTTATGACTCGTGGACTTCAACTCCCAGAATTCCTGAGCCAGCATGGCTCAGCTTGGAAACCTCTCCCTTTCCCCTCAGCATGGCTGGCTCAGGAATTCTGGGAGTTGAAGTCCACGAGTCATAAAAGAGCCGAAGGTTGCCTACCCCTGGCTTGGACCAAGGAATTTAGCAACAGGAGATAAGCCAATGACTCATTGCTCAATCACCAGGCTCAATCTGGCTATTGTACAGCAGACAGGGGCATCATTCGAGTCACGCTTAACATTGGGGGGGGGGCGTAAAAGGGGGGGAGGCATCATGCATGTGAGCACAGCTGGGGATGGGGTCTATTCAGTGGCAAGGCTATTTTAGGCTTGCAGATACAGTTCTTACGCATTTCCCACTGAAAAACAATAAGAATATAGCGCCATCAATTTTCACCAATCTGGGCCGCGACAGGACTTCAATCAGCTGCTTTTGACACCCTGGTGACAGTCGAAAGGGAGTCAGATATTCTAACTCTGTCAACTCCCCAAATGAAGGTTTGCAAAAGAAGTAACCAAGGCTCGTCACATTTGCACGAATGGATGTCGCCCCTGACATTCCTCAACTTACGACCACGACGGAGCCCAAAAATTCTTTTAAGCGGCACATCTATTAAGTGAATTTGGCCGCCTTTTTTGCCGTAATTGAATCACTGCAGTTGTTTAAGTTAGTGTGATGGTGGTTAAGTGAATCTGGGATTGACTTTACTTGTCGGAAGGCCACCGAAGGGGATCGCGTGACCTCCAGGATGCAGCAACCGTCATAAATACGAGTCAGTTGCCAAGTGTCTGAGGTCTGATCACGTGACCAGGTCAGAGGTCACGTACAACGGTCAGAAGCGTGAAAAACGGTGATGTCACATTTTCAGTGGCCTAACTTCCTCCCCCACCCCAATTACAGTCCAAGAAACTCGGGAGGGTCCCTTCTGAGATGTTTGCCAAGGCCTCATTCCTTCTGGAGGCTAAGCTGCCTGTTATCACCAGGGCTAGCACATCAGCGGCAGTAGGACTGATGGTGTTACCTGGCTGGGTAATGAAACGTCTGCCAGGAAACAGCCAAGCTCGGAGAGCACCAAGGACCCCAAAGTTACATTAACAGAATCTTGCAAATTGGGAAGTACAACTCTCCTCCCTCGCCTTTACAGTCCGAGGAACTCGGGAGGGTCCCTTCTGGGAGATTTCCCACGCTCCATTCTTCCCGCAGGCTCAGCTGCCTCTTATCCGCCCACTGCCTAGTCTGCAGCTCTTTCTCCTGTCTCCCAAAGTCATTCGCTCATTCCGCTGCAGTATTCTTCCGTGTTCCCGGAGAAGATGGAGTCACGCCTTGGCCCAAGGTTTTCATTCTAAGGCAGGGGTCTTCAAACGTGGCCACTTTAAGACTTGTGGACTTCAACTCCCAGAATTCCTCAGCCAGCTGAGGAATTCTGGGAGTTGAAGTCCACAAGTCTTAAAGTGGCCAAGTTTGAAGACCCCTGTTCTAAGGGGTCAGTTAAGGGGCGAATTGAGAGCCTAAAGCCCCCCAGAGGCTTAACCTTGATTTATCCCTTTGTAACCATGATTCCCCAGCTCCAGATCTTAGCCCCACCCACTTCTGGAAACTAGGGAGGGTTACTTCTGAGAGGATTCTCATGGTTCATTTTCCTTCTGAGGGCTCAGCTGCCTCTTATCTCTTCTCTAGCCTGTGGCTCTCCCCCCCTCCCTCCATTTCCCAAGGTGATTCACTCATACCATTACAGGCAGTCCTCGACTTACAACAGTTCATTTAGCGACCGTTCGAAGTTACAACAGCACTGAAAAAAACAGTGACCTGGGCCTGTTTTTCACATTTACGGCCACTGCAGCGTCCCCATAGTCCTGTGATCAAAATTTGGGCCCTTGGCAACTGGTCATCTACTTCCGACTGTTGCACTATCCCCGCCGGGGTCATGCAATCCCCTTTGGCAACCTTCCTAGCTGGCCTCTGAGCTAGATTCACTTAGTGACTGCACGATTCCACTTAGCAACTGCAGTGACCCGTTTAATAGCCGTGGCAAGAAAGTTTGCAATATGGGGCAAAACTCACTTAGCAGTTGCCTTGCTAGGTAAGGGAAATTTTTGGCTCCATTGTGATGGCAAGTTGATTACCTGTACAAAAGGGACTAGAACCAGGCTTTGATTAATGGTCTTAATTAGTCTTGATGAATGGAGAGTGTCTACTTTGCAGTCAGTTCACCAAACAATGAGGCACAGAAGGAGCTCTCGCTTTCAAAGCTATAGGTAGCATTTTCTACATTTTTCCCTTCCTTCTCTATTTATTCCTTTCCTTTCTTTTCCTTTCCTCTCCTCTCCCCTTCCTGTTGTCCATCACTGGAGATTTTCAAGAACAGACTAGACATTCACCTGTCTGAAACAGTATAGATTCTCCTGCTTGAGCAGGGGGCTGGACTAGAAGACCTCCAAGGTCCCTTCCAACTCTGTTATTCTACCATTCTATTCTATTCTATTCTATTCTATTCTATTCTATTCTATTCTAATTCTCAATAAAGATTCTATTCTATTCTATTCTATGCTATATTCTATTATATTCTACTCTGTTCTGTTCCTTATTCTATTCTGTTCTATATTCTATTATATTCTACTCTGTTGTTCCTTATTCTGTTCCTTATTCTATTCTATGCTATGCTATGCTATATTCTATTATATTCTACTCTGTTCTGTTCTTTATTCTATTCTATTCTATTCTATTCTATTCTATATTCTATTCTATTCTGTTCTGTTCCTTATTCTGTTCTGTTCTATTCTATTCCTTATTCTATTCTATTCTATTCTATTCCTTATTCTATTCTATTCTGTTCTGTTCCTTATTCTGTTCCTTATTCTATTCCATATTCTATTCTATTCTATTCTATCCTATCCTAATTCTCAATAAAGATTCTATTCTATTCTATTATATGCTATATTCTATTATATTCTACTCTGTTCTGTTCCTTATTCTATTCTATTCTATTCTATTCTATTCTATTTTATTCTATTCTATTCTATTCTATATTCTATTATATTCTACTCTGTTGTTCCTTATTCTGTTCTATTCTATTCTATATTCTATTATATTCTACTCTGTTCTGTTCCTTGTTCTGTTCTGTTCTGTTCTATTCTATTCCTTATTCTATTCTATTCTATTCTATTCTATTCTATTCTATTCTATTCTATTCTATTCTATTCTATTCCTTATTCTATTCTATTCTATTCTGTTCTGTTCCTTATTCTGTTCCTTATTCTATTCCTTATTCTACTCTATTCTATTCTATTCTATTCTATTCCTTATTCTATTCTGTTCTGTTCCTTATTCTATTCTATTCTATTCTATTCTATTCTATTCTATTCCTTATTCTATTCTGTTCTGTTCCTTATTCTATTCTATTCTATTCTATTCTAGTCTAGTCTAGTCTAGTCTAGTCTAGTCTAGTCTAGTCTAGTCTCCTTCCCTTCCCATTTCTTTCCCTTTCCCCTCTTTTCCCTGCCTTTTTTCTTCCCTTCCCTTCTTCATCCATTTACTTTCTTTCCTTTCCTTTTCTCTTTTTATTAGTTCTGTGTCCTTTATAAAACTTATTCTTTGCAAAAATTATATTTAATTTTTTAAGACCCCCGAGCTCTACCCATACCTAAAACATTTACCCAAGACCCCCCCCCCAGCAGTGTGGAGTACAGAAGATGTTGCTCTGGGACTTTGACTCTAAGAAGAGGCTGCAGCTGTGTACATTTCATGCCTAGTCCATCGTTTCGAGGCATTTGAGACTAGGAAAGGAGAGAACCGGGAAAAATTGCCAGGGCACCTAGTCAAACCAGTCACTGAGGATATCCTACCCATCTGCAGTACCACTGCAGGCACTTTGCCAATAATAGTTGTTGGGTAAAAAGGGCAGTCTTGATTTTTGGATTGGCTATTGCCAAGAGGACTAGCAACTTGACTTTATCTTAAGTTCCTGTAATTTCGTTCTAAAGAGCAAATGGGGATAAGACCCCTGGGATGTCCTCTTCAAATTGCAAACTCATTGGGGTAGGCCAGGGGTAGGCAACCTTCGGCTCTTTTATGACTCGTGGACTTCAGCTCCCAGAATTCCTGAGCCAGCCATGCTGAGGGGAAAGGGAGAGGTTTCCAAGCTGAGCCATGCTGGCTCAGGAATTCTGGGAGTTGAAGTCCACGAGTCATAAAAGAGCCAAGGTTGCCCACCCCCTGCGGTAGGCAGTGTTACTATATAAAAATGAGAGCAAACCCCATTTCCTTCTAGCACTGATGATGTAACCTGGTTTGGTAATGAAATATCCACAAGAAGACAACCAAGCTCAGAGAGCACTTGCCAGATCAAATTAGCTGGGCAGATACTGTGACAGACAGAAAGTCCCTCAGGTAACCAGTGTCCTCTTGGTCATGTGATCAAAATTCGGGCACTTGGCAACCGGCATGTATCTGTGCTGGTTGCAATGCCTTGGGTCATGTGATCGCCACTTGCAAACTTCCCAGATGGATGCGCTTAACAATTACACGATTCGCTTAACACCACTGTGCTGATTTGCTGAGCCATCTTGGCAAAAAAGGTCGTAAAATGGTGACCGCCCTTTGCCACCAACCCAGCTGGCTTCTAAGACGAGCAAAGTCAATAGGGGAAGTTGAACTGGCTCAACGGCCATGTGATTCACTTAATGACCGCAGTGATTCGCTTTCACATCCATGGCAAAAAAAAAAAAAAGAGGTGGTAAGTTGGAGTGCGACGCATTGCAAGAAAACAACCAAGCTCAGAGAGTACGATGGACCCCACAGTGTTAGCCTGACTACCATTCTAAAGATAACAACAACAACAACAACAATAATAAAGTTGGAAAGGACCTTGGAGGTCATCTAGTCCAACCCCCTGCTCAGGCAGGAAACCCTATACCACAGGTAGGCAACCTTGACTCTTTTATGACTCGTGGACTTCAGCTCCCAGAATTCCTGAGCCAGCCATGCTGAGGGGACAGGGAGAGGTTTCCAAGTTGAGCCATGCTGGCTCAGGAATTCTGGGAGTTGAAGTCCACAAGTCATAAAAGGGCCAAGGTTGCCTACCCCTGCCCTATACCATTTCAGACAAATGGCTGTCCAGTCTCTTCTTAAAAACTTCCAGTGTTGGAGCATTCACAGCTTCTGGAGGCAAATTGTTCCACTGAGTAATTGTTCTCACTGTCAGAAAATTTCCCCTTAGTTCTAAGTTGCTTCTCTCTTTGGTTAGTTTCCATCCATTGCTTCTTGTCCTGCCTTCAGGTGCTTTGGAGAACAGCTTGACTCCCTCTTCTTTGGGGCAGCCCCTGAGATACTGGAACACCCCTTGTCTTTCTTTTCATTAAACTAGACATACCCAATTCCAGCAACCATTCTTTATATGTTTTAGCCTCTAGTCCCCTGATTATCTTTGTTGCTCTTCTCTGCACTCTTTCTAGAGCAGTGGTGGCGAACCTATGGCACGGGTGCCAGAGGTAGCACTCAGAGCCCTCTCTGTGGGCACGCATGCCGTCGCCCCAGTCCTAGGCCTTTAGCTGGATTTTATAAAACCTTTTCACTTTAGGCCTCCGCCGCCGTGTGCAAAAAAAAAGATTCAATCAATCAGTCAATTTCAACTTCTCGCGGGAAAAAGATCTTGCAAAGTTGGAATTGATTGATTGAACTTTTTAGTCCCACCCAGTCTGCCATTACCACCAAAGTCACGCCCACCCAATGAGCCACACCCACCCAATGGGCCACACCCACCCGGCACCCGACTATGCAAAAGTGGGTTTTGGGTTGCAGTTTGGGCACTTGGTCTCTAAAAGGTTCGCCATCACTGTTCTAGAGTCTCAACATCTTTTTTACATCGTGATGACCAAAACTGGATGCAGTATTCCAAGTGTGGCCTTACCAAGGCATTGTGAAGTGATATTAACACTTCACCTGATCTTGATTCTATCCCTCTGTTAATGCAGCCTAGCACTGTGTTGGATATATAATATGGTGAGCCTTCCTAGGAAACAGGAAATGCAGCCAAATGAGCTACTAGTACTTTACGGTAAAGCTACATTAGCAGAACCTTTTAAGTCTGATATTACAAACCTCCCTCCTTTTTTACAGCTTGAGAAGTTGGGGAGATTCCTTCTTAAGTCTCTTTCTCTGCCCATTATACAGCTGCAGGCTGTGCCCTCCCTTATCTGAACGTTCCCTCAGCCTCCGTGCCCTCTACCCACACAAGGTCACTCCCCAGTCTAGTACAAATAACAAATCTAGTTGCAAGGTTTGGCATAACAGGGAAGTGGGGTGAGCAGCAGAGATTAGACGGCTGAGCTGAAGTCTGGGGCAACATGAAATAATTGAGTGTTGCTGGGATCGCACTAATCACACAGCCAGACGTGAGTCCCTGTTACCAATCAACAAAGCAGGACCACAGAGTGTCAGTGGTAGAAAGGGCAAAGCAGATAAGATTAAAAAGTGCTGGAGATGGTCAGAAAAAGTGATGATGCCCCCTGCCAGCCCGCAGGAGGATTTTTCTCCTAAAACACCAGTACTTACAGGGTGGAAGGAAGGCATTTTGGACCCACCGGTTTAAAACTTGATTCCAAGGTGGATTCTGATTTGGTTATACCAGGAAAAGCATCTCTGGATTAATGTGGTGGCTGTCCCAGGAACTGACCTTGGATTGCTGCCAACCTTGGTGCGTGGCTACACATGATCAGTAGCTTAATTCCTCCAAGGGACCCAGTCAAGAAATTGAAAATTTGAGTGCTTGGCAACCAACATGCATTTATGATGGTTTGCAGTGTCCCAGGGTCATGTGATCACTACTTGTGACATTCCCAGCCAGTTCCCAACAATCAAAGTCAATGGGAAAAGCCAGATCCACTTAACGACTGCAGGACTCATTTAACAACTTTTCAATTGCATGGTTTTAGTGCTTTAATTCGTTTACCTATTTGTCTTTTTATAATCTGCAGGCCACCCGGAATCGCCTTATAGGGCAGATGGGTGGTGTAGAAAGTGAAGAAGTGGATCACTGCCCTGATTTAACTACCGTGGCAGAAAAGGTTGTAAAATGGAGCGCGACTCGCTTAACAACAGCAAAGTCAATGGGGGAAAGTCAGATTCACTTAACAGCCACGTGTTTCACTTAACAACTGCCTCGCTTAGCAATGGAAATTCTGGTCCGAATTGTGAGCGTAAGGTGAGGGCTACCTGGATCCAATTGCCATGAAAATGTTGACCCCTGCTGAATAAAAGTTTCAAGGTTGAACTGTGGGGTCCTTCCTCTGAGCTTGGTAACATCATTACTCTTAGCACTGATGAAGTTACCTAGCTGGGTAATGAAAGGTCTGCAAGGAAACAACCAAGCTGAGAGAGCACCAAAGACCCCTCATTTTGACCCTGAGCCACAAAATTGTCTTTGATTGGTAAAGTTTTCATCTTTAAAACAACTAAGTAGGGACATCCATCAAGGATTTGCACAGCCTTCCTTCAGAATCCGCTAAATACCCGGTCTCGCCAATCAAGGGGCTTTTTGTTCTTACCTTTCTTGGGAATATTAGGCAGTAAAGCTTTCAGCTCCTGGATCCTGGCCTGGACAGCTTTCTGGCCCTTCTTCTTTTTATCGCTTTCACATGTTCTTTGGGAGAGAAAAAGAATAAGTCAGCCACAGAGGATCTCAATGCCAGTTTCTCCCAACCTCATGGACGCAACCAGTTCTCATCAAACTTGAAAGCCTGCAGTTTTAGCCCAACAGTTGCCATCAAAACTTCACCAAACGGGGCCGTTTGACCGCAGGACAGTGTAACACCCTGCTGGAATTGGGTATGTCTAGTTTAATGAAGAGAAGGACGAGGGGAGACATGATAGCAGCATTCCAGTATCTCAGGGGCTGCCCCAAAGAAGAGGGAGTCAAGCTATTCTCCAAAGCCCCTGAAGGCAGGAGAAGAAGCAACGGATGGAAACTAATCAAGGAGAGAAGCAACCTGGAACTAAGGAGAAACTTCCTGACAGTGAGAACAATTAACCAGTGGAACAACCTGCCTCCAGAAGCTGTGAATGCTCCAACACTGGAAGTTTTTAAGAAGAGACTGGACAGCCATTTGTCCGAAATGGTATAGATAGATAAAATAGTTTTCAGAGTACAGGCAGTTCTCGACTTACAACCACAACTGGGACCAGAATTTCCCTTGCTAAGCAAGATAAGTGAGTTTTGCCCCTTTTTACAACCTTTCTTGCCACACTTCTTCAATGAATCTCTGCAGCTGGTTAAGTTAGCAACACGGTTATTAAGCCTTCTCCACTGACTTTGCTTGTCAGAATGTCGCAAAAAGGGATTGCATGACCCCGGAACACTGCAACCGTCGCAAATATGAGTCAGTTGGCAAGCGTCCGAATTTTTATGATGTGACCCTAGGGATGCTGTGATGGTCGTAAGTGTGAAAAATGGTCATAAATCACTTTTTTCAGGGCTGTTGTAACTTTGAATCGTCACTAATGAAGGGCTGTAAGTCAAGAACTACTTGGATATGCTTGATATATATAGTAGAGTTTTCAGTGTCGCAAAATTCTGTCTATAGCTATGGGAACCTAAACAATTCTGCTTGGAAGAATCACCACGTGTCTTTCTTGGGTTTTGGGCCCGACATCAATAGCCAAACTGAAGCGCTCAATTCATTTAGTGACCATAAAAGTTATAAGGGCACTGAAAAAAGTGACTTAAAACTGGTTCTCACGCTTAAGACTATCACAGCATCCCTATGGTCAAGTGATCAAATTTTGCGGCTTTGGCAATTGCTCATATATTTAAGACTTTACAGCAGGGGTCTTCAAACTTGGCCCTTTTGTGACTGGTGGACTTCAATTCCCAGAATTCCTCAGCCAGGAAGAGAGAAGGGGTGCCTAGAGTGGCTTTGTTTTTTCAAGGTCTTCTAGGATTATGTCTCTGTGTCAGAAGGGAAAAGGGATCATTAACTCCTCCTCTCAAATCCAGTAAGCCAGGGGTCTTCAAACTTGGCCCTTTTATGACTTGTGGACTTCAACTCCCAGAATTCCTCAGCCAGGAAGAGAGAAGGGGTGCCTAGAGTGGCTTTGTTTTTTCAGGGTCTTCTAGGATTATGTCTCTGTGTCAGAAGGGAGAAGGGATCATTAACTCCTCCTCTGAAATCCAGTAAGGCAGGGGTCTTCAAACCTGGCCCTTTTATGACTTGTGGACTTCAACTCCCAGAATTCCTCAGCCGAATTCTGGGAGTTGAAGTCCACAAGTCATAAAAGGGCCAAGTTTGAAGACCCCTGCTTTACAGTATACCAGGTCACATGATCGCACCTTGAAACCTTCCCAGCTGGTCTCTGACAAGCAAAGTCAATGGGGGAAGTCAGAGTCACTGAACAGCCACGTGATTCGCTTAACAACTGAAGTGATTCGTTTAACAACAGTGGGGGGGAAAAAGGTAAAATTAACATAATTCACTTAACTGCCTGTCATGGTTCCAACTAATGAAACACTTCAAAGAACTTCCAGGCATTGTTTTTCCCAAAAAGTCATTTATTCATGTAACAAAATGTAGGCAGGGCATGAAGAGGGATGCCAAGATCTAAATTCTCCTCCCCTGAGCACATATTTTGCCAGCATGTTCCCTCCCTTAATTTGCTGTCATAAATCACATTCTCCTATCAATTTGAAGGCCAAAGGTTGTCTTCCTTTGAAGAGCCAGGATTTTTATCTAATATAATTACCCACATACATTCTTTCTCCTCCTCTCCAAGCTTCATCTAATTAACTCTAAAAATACCACACAGCTCTGCATATTTTGTCAGAGCAAGAACATCCAATGTTAACAGCTTTGACACTGCCTTGCTTAGCAATGGAAATTCTGGTCCCGATTGCCGTCTTGCCCGTATTCTGGGAACTATTAGGGAGGGGCTGTCTTCGCCCTCTTTCTCTCCCACAACGTAGCTGGACTGAGCTGCCTCTTAATTCTTCTGAAATCCACCCATCCCTCCTGGGAATTTAGACTCTTACATTCCCTCACATCAGTACAGGAAAAAATAGCAACAGCAATAGCACCTAGACTTATATACCGCTTCACGGTGCTTTACAGCCCTCTCTAAGCGGTTTACAGAGTAAGCATGTTGCCCCCCCCCCCAACAATCTGGGTCCTCATTTTATCGACCTTGGAAGGATAGAAGGCTGAGTCAACCTTGAGACTAGAGAGAGAGACTAGAACTGCCGAGGTGAGACTAGAACTGCCGAACTGCTGGCAGCCGGCAGTCAGCAAAAGTAGCTTGCAGTACTGATTTTAACCACTGCGCCACCACTGTCTCATAAAGTCCTTTTTTTGAGGTGGTTTCTGAACAGGGAAAAGTCAGAATCCCAGTCAGCAGCGTTTCACATGGCCATCTTTAATAATAATAATAATAATAATAATAATAATAATAATAATAATAATAATAATAATAATAATAATAATAGTAGTAGTAGTAGTAGTAGTAGTAGTAGTAGTAATAGTAGTAAAGTTGGAAAGGACTTTGGAGGTCATTTAGTCCTACCCCCAGCTAAGGCAAGAAACACTATACAAGGGGTAGGCAACCTTGGCTCTTTTAGGACTCGTGGACTTCAACTCCCAGAATTCCTGAGCCAGCCATGCTGAGGGGAAAGGGAGAGGTTTCCAAGCTGAGCCATGCTGGCTCAGAAATTCTGGGAGTTGAAGTCCACGAGTCATAAAAGAGCCAAGGTTGCCTATCCCTGGGCTATACCATTTCAGACAAATGGCTGTCCAGTCTCTTCTTAAAAACTTCCAGTGTTGGAGCATTCACCGCTTCTGGAGGCAGGTTGTTCCACTGGTTAATTGTTCCGCTGATTAATTTTGCTTCAGAGGCTACCTGGAAAGATGCCTTTGATGGCACCTAAAGAGAAAATAAATACCCCAAAGGTGCAGACAAACTTACGTGGTATCGGAACAGTATTTCTGCAACATGAAGTTTGAAAGGTCCTCCAAAATGGGTTGGCTGTGTAGGGCTACAAACTGTTCACGGCATATCTAGGATTGAGAAAATAAAACACTTAAAACATTCTGGTCCTTCCTGAAACATGTAGAAAAACCACAGAGGACAGAGCAGACCTCAACTTACAATCATTTGTTCAGTGACCATTTGAAGTTACAACGGCACTGAAAAAAAGTGACTTATGACCGTTTTTCACACTTTCGACCGTTGCAGCATCCCCCATGGTCATGTGTTCAAAATTTTATGATGGGCACCGCGTCCTGGTGGGGTCACATGATCTCCATCTGCAACCTTCCCAGCCAACTTCCCAGGGAGTCAAGCTATTCTCCAAAGCCCCTGAAGGCAGGACAAGACGCAACGGATGGAAACTAACAAAAGAGAGAAGCAACCTAGAACTAAGGAGAAATTTCCTGACAGTTAGAACAATTAACCAGTGGAACAACCTGCCTCCAGAAGCGGGGAATGCTCCAACACTGAAAGTTTTTAAGAAGAGACTGGACAGCCATTTGTCTGAAATGGTATAGGGTTTCCTGCCTGAGCAGGGGGTTGGACTAGATGACCTCCAAGGTCCCTTCCAACTTCATTGTTGTTGTTGTTGTTATTATTATTATTATTATTATTATTGATCATCGTGCAGTTAGCCAGATGTTCAGACTGGATTTGGCATTTTTGTCTACCTATCGAGTCCTTACCCAGGACCTGGGATAGGCAGATGTGGAAGTTTGATGGTATTACAGATATTGTCGCAGGAGGGAAGCAGTTCCTAGTAAGGCC
>NW_015388699.1:0-3020 GCF_001527695.2 Protobothrops mucrosquamatus
AACCGGTCGTAAGTCGAGGACTAAACCGGTCATAAGTCGAGGACTAAACCGGTCGTAAGTCGAGGACTACCCAACCAGTCGTAAGTCGAGGACTTTCCCTGCCCGGGAGCGCCGTGCATGCGTGGTTCCGCCCCCTGCGCCGGCCGAGGCGTAGCTGGCAAGCGGCAGAGACGGAGCAGGCCGACCACCAGCTGGCCCAGCCCAAGGGAGGTAAGGCACCCGCCGGAAAAGGGGGAAAAAAATGGCGGACAAAAAAAATGACGGACAAAAAAAATGGCGGACAGCCTTGCTTGGCGACCCCCGTGAAATGGTCGATCGACCCCAAATGGGGTCCCGACCCACAGGTTGAGAACCACTGGCCTACAGTATTGTACCTAACGTCCAAGCCTAGAAAATCATGAAGGCCTTTTCATCTGTGAAAACTCTAATAATAACCTTCCTTGGAGGGCAGACCAGGAAGACAATATCTTCTTCATTCAAAAGCTGGAGATATTTGGTTTTCTAAGAACAAGAGAGAAATACTGATTTGGAAGCTGTGTTTTGCTTCCACAATTTGGTGGGATACTGGACAACTAAAATTAGTCTAGATCATTAAACTGATTCTTGTTCCTTAACCATGGCATATGTAGGTCTATAAGTTCTTTTTTGTCATTCACTTTTCCCTGAATGGGTGGCCTACCTGGAGTTAATGATCTCCACCATTAATGAAAATCTTGTTGCAGGAATACTTCATTAAGTTTAATACAGTACCTTGATTATTTGGCTGACTGTAAATATATAATTTTGAACTGGGCTATTTGTTAAGAAAATGAGTATAAATTGGTGTTTGCATTGCACAGGTTTCAATGCAGTGCTTATTTATATTTCCATTGATTTTTTTTGCTTCATTCTACATTTTAATAGTTTCTACTCTAATAGCAATTATTTGAATATACTGTATATGCATGTCATGGTAATAATAATTATGTAATAATATCAGAAGTTGCTGAATGTTCTTTAAAAGACAAACAACAAGCAAACAAAAGTTCACAGATCATACCCTAATACAGATGCATAAAGGATGTAGAATGAGATTTGTGTGTGTGTGTGTGTGTGTGTGTGTGTGTGTATCTATATATCTATATCTATACATCTATATCGATCGATAGATATAAAAAAAACTTGTATTCATGGCAGTTTATGGAAAATGAGGATTGCTAACAGATTAGCCCAGTTGTAGGAAATTAAAACAACTTATTTTGATCTGTTTATTCTTCTCGTAAATATGGTCTTTAGGTCAGAGGTCCCCAATCTTTTGGGCACCAGAACCAGTTTGGTGGAGAGAGGTTTTTCCATGGTCCGGAGGGTGTGTGGTTTTATGTGCTGCCTGTATCTCGCGAACAGGGCTTGTTTGTGCGGCATAGTTGCTGGCATACCGCGGTCCAGTATTGGTTCACGGACCAGGGGTTGGGGACCCCTGCTTTAGCTGACATATCTTATGCCAGATGAAGGACTTTTTCAATCTACAAAATAATTAAACCACATAATGTAAAGTTGTAGATAACTTTAAGAAGAACATGCATAGTGAATACTGCATAGTGAGAACTCACTAGAAATATTTTATCCTTAAGAAATAGGAAATATGACTGCAAACATATATATTTACCCAAGAGTAATGGCCACTTAACTCAGTGGGACTTTCTATGTAAACATGCAAAGGATTGAACTATAATTACATCTGATTCAAGAGAGATTCATTCTGAGGTTGTTATATACAAATTACCTACTGACATCCAGGAATATTATCTCAAACTGTCTATTGTGATATAAATATCATTCACTTGGAAATCTGACTGAAGTTATAACATCTTCTGCTATAAAAGAAAACAATAAAAATTGTCAACTACAATTTTAAATTCAAGATATCAGGATTTCTAATATTGAACATTAAATAATCATTATTATCATAATGATGTCATCCATTTAACTTGGTAAATATTGCTAGATAGAGGCAATATTTTTAGGCATCACAGAGAAGACAGAATAATTCCTGTAAATAACCTCTATATATTTATTTCATCATACAGTACTTCTTTGAATAATATTTGCATTAGTGCATCAAATAAAAGGTATGCTAGGACAGGGCTTTTCAACCTTTTCACCCATTGTACCACTTTTAGGATATGGCAATATCCGAGTACCACCAGTTGCCTAGCAAGGTGTCAAAAACTTGGTGACCAAAAAAAAAAAGGAAAAAAGTGATAAAGTACAGGTAGTCCTCAACTTACAACAGTTTGCTTAGTGACTGTTCGAAGTTACAGTGGCACTGAAAAAAGTGCCCCCCAAGCCACAGCCGAGCAAGACACCTGCCTGCCCGCCCGGCGGCGCTCTTCCTCCTGTCCGAGGTTTCCATTGTTGTGAGCATTTCTGTTGGGGATTGGCAGCAGGGGTGGGGTGGGGGGTGTTTGGTTTTTATTCCCCCCGTTCTGCTGGGTGGTTGCAGCAGGTTTTGGTCACTTCACATGACCCTGGGACACTGTGACCGTTATAAATATGAATCAGTTGCCAAGCATCTGAATTTAAATCACAAGACCCTGGTGGTGCTGCAACATTCCAGCTGATCGGTGCTTCTTCTGGGCTCAGCAGAAGTGCCAGGATCAGCGCCGAGCTCCAGCTGGAGCCTGGCGCTGATCCTGGCGCTTCCACTGAGCCCTGACAGCTGTGCAGCTCCAGCCGTCTCTCGCTCAGGCTTGTGCGGTGCTGCCACCGGTTCAGCTCATTCCCCTCCCCCGCTACCACTTTTCTAGGATGCTCGTGTACCACCTGCCAGGTGCCAATGTACCACAGGTGGTACCCGTACCACTGGTTGAAAAGCCCTGGCATAGATTACAAAATAAGCAACAAACTCAATTTAGGCCCATAAAGGTAATAAACCTTTTGAACACATAAGGTTTCATATAATTAATACGACAGCTACCCATTAATTAAAAAATGATGTATTATGGTGCACACTGAAGTTCATTTTTAAAGAAGCAAAATGA
>NW_015388699.1:4503-28923 GCF_001527695.2 Protobothrops mucrosquamatus
AGAGAGAGAGAGAGAGAGAGAGAGAGAGAGAGAGAGAGAGAGAGAGAGAGAGAGATAGAGATCTTGTTAACTTCTACCAGTAGTAAGAATCCTCATAACCAGATACTTTACCTGACTGGATTTCCATGAAAAAATGCATAAGCATAATCAGTGTTACTAAACTAAATGAACATTGTTCAGTTCCTCTTTTCCTTAATGCACATATTCTAAAATTATGAAATAGAAGTAACAAAATTAAACCCAAGCTTTGTTCCTAGTTTTTAAGCAGCTTTTCATTTCTTGATTTTAATAAATTGTTCGTCTGAATATGAATACAGTTTTAGAAGTTTAATTTTAATAAAGATAAAAATTACTGTAGTATTTCATCCTGCACATATGGAATATTGGCACATTTCTTTGTGTTACATTTTATGCATTTTAACAAAATATTTCAATGTATTCATCTATTTCGAGCTAAAAAGCCAACTTTTCTGAAGTCAACCCAACTGAATTATTCTATATAGTTTAGATGCTACACACTCTAACTTGGAAATGTGAGTGTTCTGAAAAAGCTACTTAAATCTATGCACATTAATACAATATGCATTAGTATTGTAGTTCCAAATTTAAAGTCAAAACATGTGCAACAAGAATGGAAATAATTGAATGATTTTTAAAATCTGTTTTGTATACTGGTGATGACTGTAAACATTAAATTGATACTTGTATCTTTGTAATTTTTTTTCTCCTCTTATCTTTCTCTTTATGTCAAGATGATTTTCTTCCCAAATATATTTATTTAACTCCTTTAATAATGTTGGACACTAAGATAAACTTTTTACACCTATTAAATGGTATTTGACTACTAGAAGGGAAGGGAGGAAGTATACAATACAATTGCTTGTTCAAACTGGATCCTTTCAGAAGCTTCCCTCTGTTTCCAAATTTAACTACACAAATGAAGTAGTCTTTTTCAAAAGGTCTAGTCAGCAGCTCATTGAAATCAGTGCATTTATACAAGGAAGCTGATTCTGTATTCCTTGCACATCTGACATTTTCATTAACTGGAAGAGCTGATAACTCAAGACTCTCATGAATGCTACTTCCATGAATATTAACTTTGTGATTTATGTATGCACAATTTCTAGATATGCTGTACATTTCACGTTTATCCAAATATTAGTTTGAGCGCTTTTTAAAAACAAAACTCTTGTCGTTACGCTTATAATGATTCTGCCATTAACCAAAGAACATTTTCTATGATCAAATCGTCGCTGCATTGCTAAAAATGTTGATCTAAGAGCGACTAACAGTAAAATCACTGGGACTTTTGAAGTCGTGTATAGAGCGCCTGTAAATTAGATTTCCGTTAATCCCATTAAAAACATTTCCCTTCCCAAAGCAATATTTGGATTCTCTCTTTCCCCCCCCCCCCCCCTTTAACCGCCGAAATCTCAGCATCTCTCTCATACTCACGCACACACAAACTTTTGTATAAGAAACTCCACAAACTACTTTGACATGCGCTGATTTCAGGGTCTTTGACCTGTCTGGAATTACACACTTTATAGCGGGTGCCCTCTCGTTCTACTCCCGCTCATTGGCTACTTGAAAATGAATATGCAAATAGCCCCCCTCAGCCTCCCTTTCTTCTCGCTTGGTGTTTCAAGCAGCCGCCAGGCGGAAACGAAGAGCCGCGCTTCCCACGGGTGCGGAGGGGAGGGGAGGGGAAGGGGGGGGGAAGGGCAAAGCAAAGTGGTTGGTGGTTAAGGGAAGCCACTGCTGAGGTTCTGGCCAATGGCGGCGAGGTGGAAAAAGGCCAAGAACGCATCTCAGCCTTAAACACCGCCAGCTCTTTCTGCAGAGCCAGACGCGCGGTGGGGGGGGGGGGCAGTGGGGAGAGAGAGAGAGAAAAAGAGAGAGAGAGAGACCAGCGAACGCGCGCACCCCAGCCAGCCAGGGGGAGGGGGAGGGGGTGGGGAAAGGGTTCNCGTCCAAGACAGCAACCACAACCCCACTCTTCAGTATTGCAACTCCAAGAGGAAGGAAGATTGAAAACGAGGGAGAAGCAAGAGGCGGGGTGGGGGGGACGCTCTGCAGACAGACTTTTTTTTACCTTCGCTGGTTTCTCTCAACTCCTCTAGCCAAGACTTCTGATTGCCTAAAAATAATCTGAGCCAGTAACTCTTTCGGGTGCACACAAGGGTAACCTACGAGCGTAGGTTACCCTTGGAAATCCAAACAAAGCTAAAAGCCACACCGGCTCCTTGAGAAACGCATACATTTGTTCACTGGAAAAAATTTGAAGCCAACGGTCCCGTGTTGTGTTACAGAATTCAGGAGTCCACAGGTTTAAATACAATACAGTTCAATGGTATGTGGCATTGGAAAAAAAAAAGATGTATTTTTTAAACTTGCTTGTTGGCTGTCTCCTGTCCCTGGTAGATCGCCTTGGATTTACAAAGGGAAGGCTGTTTACAACACTCCCCCCCCCACCCCAATCCCCAGTCGTTTTCTGATTTTGCAGGATTTAAGCAATGGATTTGTTTATGTTCTTGTCTCTTGGCAGCTTTGTCTACGGGTCACACAGTCATGCCAGGAAACAGTTAATTGAAGCTTGTGTCCAAAAGTGCTGAACTTGGTATATTTCCTGCTTCCAACTTTCTCTCCTCCTGTTTGCTGGCAAGTGCCCGTTAAGCATTGAAAAAGATTAATATAACATGTTGGTTGATTAATTTGCAGCTATGTAGTTAGGGTTGCTTTCCCTTCTTAACAGCTGTCATAGATACACCCTAGTTCCTTCTGCTAAGCTGTATGGGAGGGGAGTGTTGCTGTAGTAACACGGCTATTACTCTTTACATGCTAGTTAACTTATATGAGTAGTTTACTATCCTACACTACGGACTAGTTTCTTTTGTACTTCAGAATTGCTAAGCATTCTCTCCTTGGGTATGCTTTTTTGTGGCTTGCTTATGTTTTCCTCTGTCAAGTGGCTGTGTAGGTCTTACTGTCTTGCATGTTTTCAGACCTATTCCCTGAGTTGGTGTCTGCTCTCACCACTTGTCCTCGCTTTGCCTGTGTCTGGGCCATATTTTAATGCACAATATCCCATCTATTGTGGTTGAATGTGGAGTGTGTGAGGACTTGGCTGCTCTCCGGTTGAAGGGGGCGGGGAAGCCCGTTCGACTTTGACACAAGATGCCGATGTGGCGTGATCTGAATTATTATTAGGGCTGTGAACATGGCTATCTTTCTTGCTGCTGCTGGAAAGGGCTGCCACTGAACTTGAGAAGGGACAAACAACATCTCCAAGTCCCCTTCGCTCCCAGTACAGTAGCTGGCAGAGAAAAGGCGCCAAAATACACAAGATTAACTTCCCTTTAAATGATGCCGAGTCTCTACTCATGTAATCCTAATGAATAGTCACAGGAATAAAATTAAAAGTGTTGAAATACATTTTGTACCTATTTAAATATACATTAATAAGTCAAGAAAAAGTTTTAAACTTTCCACCTTAAGTAATTTAGTCTGATTCTTTATAAATATTTGATTAATATATTCATGTTTTCCAAAAGGCTTTCTACTGTTCTGGGAAAATGGAGGGCTGAGCAAATTGGACATTTATGTAGGCAGGGTGAAAAAATTTGAGTAACATAAAACGTTGTGGTTTTTAGTTTTATATTGAGGCCTGATGTTTGCATTTTTTGGTCGGCAAATGGAGAAAGCTTGGTTAATAGAGACACCAACAAACCATATGTGGGCAGAGGTCAAGCCCACATACGCTGTGAAAAAGATATGCATGCACACCACAGATATTTAAATAGTTGAATACTCAAAAATATGCATGTATTATGAGCATAAATATCCTAATTCCTTTACTAGAAGCAATATTTATTATACGTATACATTTTTCCCAAAAATATAGAATTAAGCAAAAGGAATATAATGTTGTAATGTACCGTAGTTAAAAATAATAAAGTGAAATATAGATGAATGTTAGATATACATTTATAAAAGAATCATATACTGTAAACTCAGATATAAGTTCAATTCAACAGTAATTGAGTATTTGTAGTCTAAAATAACTAGTGTAAAAATTTCAATTATTTTTCAAAAGTGTAGAAAGAAAAAATATTTTATATAATAGGATTTTCTGAGACTATAAATGAATAGGGGACATAACATGGGTTTCAGAATAATATTTTAACTAAAGTTATCAATATCTTGCAAAATGGAGAGCACTTTTTCTCAGATGTTGTCAGTGATTTAAATGCAGGCCTTTCAGCTTTCATTATCGTTTAAAAATGTTACTGGTAAAATATTTTCTAATGTGTTTGTGAACATTGTGAAATGTTCAGTGTTGTACATAAAGCCAGAAGGAATAAGAGGGTTTATGAGATCTAGAAAATGAAATGCTGAGTCCTTGTTTATGGAGAATGGGAGGGGGAGAAGGGGGCAAAGGGGGAGAGTCAGACCCTTCTAGATTTTGATAAAACATACATGCAGTAAAGCCAGCTAACTTTCTATGTTTGCAGTAAAATCGCTGCTGCTTGCTTGGTGAGTTTCAAACCATACATATGCATGAAATCTAGGGGGGAAAAGATGACTATACCATTCCTTTAATTGTTCTGCATATGTATATAGGTATAAAACAATTGGAAATATAATTTCTTTACTTAATTTTGTAATATATATATATATAATGTGAGTCTTACTGATCCTTCAAACGCTGATATAAAAGCTTAGAATCAAATTGTCATCCACTAATGGATTATTCAATTATTTGTTTAGTATTCTTTGCTCTTTCCTTGTTTTATAGTTTTTAAAATATCTGCCTAAATTCCTAATCCTAAGAATATTCTTTGGTAAACCATACATATCCATACTGCAGAGCTAGCAATACAACACGGTTTTGTTCCATTGTAGTATTATGTTCTTGTTTTGGGATTGCAGAATACATCTTTTAAAATTAAATGTTTATAGGTTGCAGGTTGTAAGAGAATCAATTGAATATTCACATAATGTTCTAATAGAGTAGAGACAATTTGAGAATGCAGCCTTAAAAAAAATTGTTGCAGAAATTATTAGTGGTTTTTCTTTACTGTCTACCAGTCAAAACGTAATAAGTGAGTTTTCTTTCATTTAGAAATATTTTGCTCCTTACCAGGTTTGTAATAATTGTTAATTATTGCACCGGTATATCTATAGTTGAGTTGGAATCGTTGTGATAGCATGGGAAGTATATACAAACACATATTCAAAATTATATTTTCATTAAAAAGTGTTCTAAAACTAAAAGTGGATTAATCTACAAGAGAATTTTGGAGATACAATTTTGTATCTTCCAGTGTAAAATGTTTTAAAATGAACAGTATATTGTGTTGATTTTTATGCATCCTTTTCATATCAAAGCACTGCTTAAGCTAAATCTTGTTTTCTCTTGAAAAAAAATTCTTATTATTGCAAGAGACAACTGAAAATATCTTCCAGGTAAAAGTTTTAGTTTGGCATGTGCACATTATCTGTTTATGCTTCTGTACACGCTTAAGTAATTACTGTACTTTATGTCCTCAGGAGAAAGTTTCTAAAGCTAGTGGATGCTGTTAGCATGTGGTTATTATGCTTGGATTATTAAAGATGGGCATTTATTTAGATGAATCACAAAACAATTTCCACTCCCTTCTGAAAGATGCCTTTATGGAATGAGCTTGGTTAGTCTTGGCTTTCAATCTTGTTCCTGGAAAAGTCTGGAGTTACAGTGCTGTTTGTGAAGCTCGTAGTGCTGGTTTATTGGTATGTCAGTGAGTGAAAGGGCAAGCTGGGCTGGGCTGGGCTTTATGTCTGTGGGGCACCTAAGGATACGGAGAGGCACAATTATACTGTAGTTTTACAAGAGTTTTTCCATCCCCTTGCCACACTGTAGCCAGACACAGATCTGTCATGTTTTTTTCCCCCCATTTAGTGGAAAGGAATAGGGCTTGCCTATGTTTTCCCAGCTTCCTGTCATTATGAATATGTAAACTATGTATAGACATGTAAAGTCAGCTGGTTAAGTTCTTTTTGGAATTGTGATAAAACTAGCTATAATTCATCAGCTATCTACTTCGTTCAGGAGTTAGCAGTAGTTAACACTTTGTGTTTCAGATCATATTCATTATTTAGAGCAGGTATGTCAAACTCGCGATGTCATGTGATGTCGTGCGACGTATCAGGACTTTTTCCTCATTGGGCACGGTTTTGGAGTGACGCATCCGGCCCGTGGGCCGGCAGTTTGACATGCCTGATTTAAAGTGTTTGTTTACCTCTCCAAGCAAGGCAAGAGTACTATGTAGAGCCAGTTACACATGAAATGAGCTCCATTGCCTTTGAATAGTATTAATACAGGTAGTTCTTGACTTACAACCATTTGTTTAGTGATTGTTTGAAGTTACAATGGCACTGAAAAAATGTTTTACAATTGGTTCTCACACTTAACAACCATGATAGGTGCTTCTTTGGTAAAATCCAATTGAGTGCCATTACTGAGAAGCGTTTTCACTTCTAGCCTATCACGTTTTAAAAGACTTAACTTTCCAAGTTGTAAAACTCTGTATTCTCTCCTAATAGTCCCCAAAATGTGGAGCAAAGGCATTTAAGCTCCTATTACAGTGGTGGCGAACCTATGGCACGCGTGCCAGAGGCGGCACACAGAGCCCTCTCTGTGGGCACATGAACCATGTGCCCACAGAGATGGCAACTATCCCTCTTCAACCAGCCGCCTGCTAACTTGCCGAGGTCCCACGTGGCCGGATGCATCCCAGCATGGCTGGTTTCCCTCCCCTCCTCCCATCCCTCCTGGCCTCACATGCTCTCCTTTTCCCGGGCACGACCCACTGCATCGCCTCCTCAGCTGTCAGCTGGCCGTCCAGCTCAGAGGCGACTTCTCTGAACTGCTAGCAGCAGGCTGCGGAGCCCCAGAGTATGTTGGTCGATGGGCCGGCAGGCTTTGGCTGCTGACAGACACTGTCGGCCCCCATGTGCTCGCTGGCCTCTGTGCACGGGGGCCAATGGTGTCAGGCAACAGCCGCCCCGGCCCCTGCCTCACCTTGCCCTGTGACAATGGCACCCCCGCCCTGCCTTGCCTTGCCTCGCCTCACCCTGCAGGACGAGCCCCCTGCCCACTGTCCCACCTGCCAGAGACCCCCTGGATCTCCCCCAACCCTGCCCGGCCCCCACAGGAGTCCCTCCCCATGAGCAACATCGAGGTGACCACACCCACCTTGGCCACACCCACCCAGTCTGCCATGACCACAGCCACGCCCATCCAGTGGGCTACGCCCACCTGGCACCCGGTGATAAATAAGTGGGTTTTGGGTTGCAGTTTGGGCACTTGGTCTCTAAAAGGTTTACCATCACTGTCCTATTAGTTGAATTCACATATTGCCATAAGTCAGAATGTGGCTTGCTTTGGTTTTGGATTAGTGTTTTCTTAAGTCAAGCACTGTAGTTTGTAAATCATCATTCATGACTTAGTATGTTGTATTAACCTAGCTAAATGTTCATTAAGTTAATCAAACTACAGTTTATAGGGATTTGTGAACCCAACCATTACAACAATGGCTTAGTTTGCATGGCACTCATCACAGTTGCCCGGGGGACGCCCAGTTGGGGGGTCTTTTCATGTCCCTGGCAGGAGCTGGAGCAAAAGATGAGAGCTCCCACATGGATCTCGAACATGGGCTTGCTAACCTCCAACCCAGCAATCTAACCACGCAAGCCATTGTGCTCCTTAGTGGCTTATTTTATAATGTGGTTTGTTTGGTTTTGGCTTGCTTCCTATGACGAGAGTTTTCATTATTTTTTGTTTCAAATAGTTAGAAACTCCACTTTCATTTCTGAATAATAAAGATCTGAAGGAACAAAAAAAGAAAGGTTTAAAGATCTGAAGATTGCCCAAGCCCTGTCTTGGAAGACAGAATGGTACATTCAGAACGGTTCGCTCTGTAAGTTAACCTTCTTTTCTCAGATGAGAAAAATGATCTGACCATTATCAAAGCTGAAATGTGCCTCACTATTGGACTGGATAGCTATCCCATCACCCTTGACTCAGCACAAAAGAATGCCAGGAGAACATCTGTTTGTTCCCGTTATTAATCCCTATCCCGACTTTACCGCATCTGTTCTGAGTCACTACTGAACAATTTGTTGGAACTTTGGAGAGACGCTGGTATCAAAAATAAGGACGGGGACAGATGACAAGCACTTAGGAAACAAAGTACTACTCTAGTTAAGCCCAAAATAGCTCACCTGACCTTTTTCTAAGATAATGCATAGTGGAATAATATGAGTTGAAGAGAGAAGATATTACTTTAAACTAATGCACTTATTTATTTAGTAATTTTAAAAAGTTACAGAACCAGCTACCTTACAAAGTGAACTTAGGTGGCTTAACACCAATAAAAGCAGGAATAAAACAATTATGACCTAAGGTTGTTTCATTCATGTTTGGAGGCAGAGTAAGGATAATGTCATAGGGCCAAGGGGAGACCAGGTTTGTAAGGGCCTGGTGGTCCTGTGTTAAGCTGCAAATGAGGACAGAACGTGACTGCTGGTCAGTTTATTTCTGAAGTGATAATAGGAAAAAAAAGTC
Source organism: Protobothrops mucrosquamatus (assembly GCF_001527695.2). Lineage (NCBI taxonomy): Eukaryota > Metazoa > Chordata > Lepidosauria > Squamata > Viperidae > Protobothrops > Protobothrops mucrosquamatus. Next base: position 13,112 of record NW_015388699.1, read on the forward strand.
ATATTTTGTCACAGAGAGTAAGATGAGTTGAACAAATTGCATCTAAAGCATAGACATCCAACTGTTTGGAACTATAAATAACAAACTTCCTTTTTTATATTTATTATTTTGTAGGGCTGCGTTACTAGCTGTCTAGGGCCGCATGTGGCTGTGGGCTGCAGGTTGAACATGCCTGATCTAAAAGGCTACATGAATGTAGACCCAATTGTGACAAACTGATCATTTTTAGTTCATATGTATGGCAGTGTGTTATGTAAAACTAATTAATTTACTATTCAGTGTATTGTACAAGTCCAGAGAACTTGACTAATTCAATAAAATATAACTTAGTAAACATTGGTAGATGACTATCATTATATTTATTATTACTAACAATATTAAATGTGAATGTCTGAAAAGATGATCTATTGGTAGGCATGCATAAAAATCTGGGTCATTGACAAGCCTGAAAGGTCTTGCTGTTCTTTGATTTTAGGGAAGTCTCAAATGAGAAATATGTAGAGACTTTTAATATCAAGACTTGAACTAACATTGCATAATACTTCAACACTCAGATTTTTTCAAGCTCATCACACACACTGTTGTAAGCTTTTATGATAACTTCACAGCATTATCCCTGAATTAAAGATGGGAAATGAAGACCTACTGCTTGAAAGGTATCAGCGAAACTTCATGCAGTAATAGAAATTATATTTTGGGCAACAGTCACACTTAGGGATTACAAATATATTTAACTTGAAATAAATCTGAAATTAGTTGACTACATTTCCAAAGAAAAATAAGAAGGGTTGAAATGCCATGAATGCATGGGGAAAATGTATCTTATCTATTCTCATGTTTTCATTTAAAATGTATCTATTGCAATTATTGTGATTCAGCAGATTAAATGCAGGTTATTAAAACTTCAGATTTGTGTCTTTTAAAAAAATCCATTGCATAACTTTATATATATAAAGTATTAGCCCTTGTAATCTCAGGTTTCACTGAGTTTATAAGCAGTGGCTTGCTTAACCATGGTTTATTCAGTAACCCATAATTTGTAGGTTTCAACTACTCAGGCATAATTTATAGTAATAAACCAGTATGGTTTGCATTACATGGTTGAACACTCCTAGTATGCTGAGCCCAAACCAATCTAACCAAACTATGGCTTAACATGGATTATGTAAACTCAGCCACAATGCAATTCATTTGATCTTGCCTTATTGTGTTGTATGAATCCAGCTACTCATGGTTATGTGTGCTGTCCAAACCAAGCTAAATGTGGTTTTCTTTTCCTAAAAAAAACTCCACTGCTAAATAAACAACGCCTTATTGCAAGATGCCTTGTGCAAGTGTCAAAACAATTGAAATAAAGAATTCTGAACAAAGAAATTTAGTGAAAATACAATGAGTATACGAAGGCCATAAACTAGGCTCATGGCATTTTTAATGTGATTTTGAAAATTGTTATGTGGTAAATTCGGTGATAAATTTGCCACCGTCTTGTACTATGGTATTTTAGAGTTTTGTTCCTAATACCATTTTTGAATGAAAGAATTTATCTAGTTTCCCCCCCCCTCAGCTTTAGAATTGCACCTACATTAAGGTGGGCTGCTTTTGAAGGCTTAATAGGTTGAACTTCGTTGCTTGCTTTGACATTTATACCTGCTTTGTCTGAGCCCCCTTCACTTCCTCTCCCGGCCTTCAGTTTGTAAATTTATGAGAATTGCAGCCGGTCGCTTTGGCAAGTCACCCTCATTAAGAGCCCCCTTTGAGAACAGGCTGTGTGTTGAATATTTCCCTAATGAGGACAGGACGGGGTTAAAAAGTGACCATTTCATGGTTGACTTGAACCTGCCTCCCGTCGGTGTTTCGTGGTGAAATGCCTGACCCGGAGAAATGTACTTTTGCAAACGCGAAAAGTCAGCTGGCCCTTTGCAAATAGGTCACACGATGGGGAGGGAAAAGGGGCATGAAGGAGGACGCGCCAGGGACCAGTTTACCTGAGGCAGGCAAGTGCTGGTTGCGGAGGGAGCTTGGCTTGGGCAATCGCCTTCCCGCAAGCTTGGGGCGGTTTCTCATGGCCTGGCCGGGCGGGGCGGGGGCGAGACGGAAGTGTTACACAACGCCTTTGGGCTGGTGGCCTCGAAGCCGTCCGTCTACTAGGGCTTCGGTGGAAAAGCTCGGGTTTGTTTTGCCTGGGCGTTCCTCGGATCAAAGTCCGCAGGTGTCAAGGCGGTGAAGGAAAACTTGGGCTTGTTTTTCCTAAGCCCGTAAGGCCTTAGGTGCCTTAATGTAGGTGCAGTTGAAAGTCAAAGGCCAGTGGGCACCCTGGTCGTGCTTTTACTCCTGGACTTGGCTTTTCCGTCCAGTTGCCTTTCTTGTGGCCACTTTAGCTCTCCGAAGCGCGGGAGACTGACCGCCTGACGAAGCAAAGTTAAAGCAGAGACCGGAGCAATGTCGGACCTTGGCGTCCAAAACGATAACTTTTCCTAGTCTGGAATCCACTTTTAGTTTAACTTCGCCAATGGTAGCTCACCCCTCGCCAGCATACACGCGGGCGCCAAGGGGAAAAGTAGAACGCTCTTCAAACTGACTTTTGCCGCCTTAGGGCGAGTGTGAGAACGTCGTTAGCGAGCGCGCGTGTGTTTTAATATGCTGCATTCTTGGAAAAACAAAAAAAAAACCCGCGGGCACGAACTTCTTGGCACGAGCTAGTGGGTGAGATTGAAAGCAGACGGAGCCTATTGCTCCAGCAGCGGGCTTTCTTGGTTTTTTTGCTTCCCTCAGGGGGGGAGGGGGCCGCCACCCATTTCCTTCTCGCACCCTGATGGAAAAGGCTGCCCGAAACACGGACCCCGCAAATCAGATACACGGGGCAGAGCTGAACGTCTCGGGCGGGGGACGGAAGCCACGTGGAAGGGGTTCCCCGCGAGCATGGCGCCTTTCCACCGCGGGGTCTGCAAAGAGCAGGCTGCCTTTCACTTTTCAGCGCGGAGCTAGGAGGAAATCTGAGCGAGTCTTCAGTTCGGTGACCTTGCTCCACATGTAGGCGACGGGGTCGCCGGTTTCCAGACGCTTGTCTATGCCGCAAACGTGTGCAGAGGAAGAGCCGCCAACGCACATTTCCTCCCCCCCCCACCCCACCCCCATTCCCGTTGTCTATTCGGTAGCGAAGAGGCAAAGTTTCCCGCTTTGTAGCCCCCTCCCCGCGATCGGCCAGATTCAGGGTCTGCAGAGAGACCGGGTTGGGGTTTCTTTGTCCCCCCCTCCCTCCCTCCTGTGAAGGAATTTTCCACCGGGCGGTGTTGGCGGCGGTCTTCTCGCTCTTCCAGAACTTGGAACTACGAAAGCGCTTCCCAGTTCCCCCAAACGGGCCCGCTTTTCAATCCCCCCCCCTCTGGAAGGGGAAGGAAAGTGAGAGTGTGTGCAAAAAGCAGGCGCGTTGGAAAAATGTGTGGCCAAGCTCTAGTACTGTACAGCGGTGATTAAAGAGGAAAGCCAGGGAGAGGGGAAAGGAGGGGGGGCTCGGAAGAGGGAAGGAATGCATTAGCAGCAGCAGCAGCAGCAGCAGCAGCAGCAACGGGGGGGGGGAGGGATGTATGCGTCGATTGTGTAATTAAATAATAAACCGAAATCCTGAAGTGTTTGGGGAGAAAGCTACGACGGAGGAAGGGCCAGAGAAAGGCGCGCTCGGTAAAATACCCTCCCCCCTCTGCTGAACTTCCAGGTCTTGCAGAAACCAGTACACCGAAGAAAGGGGAAAGAGTGTAAGGGAGGAGGAGGAGGAGAAGAAGGAGGAGGAGGAGGGGAGGAAACTAGAGATTGATCGTTTTGAATTTTCAAGAGATCATTTTTATTACAGTGGGCGTTTGAAAAGCAGGCTCTGAACATTATCCACAGAGAAAGGGGGTGGAGAGAGAGAGAGAGAGAGAGAGGCACAGGCTGCTGCTGCTGCTGCGAAAGAAGCCCAGCGTTTGCGCGCTGCTGCGAGCTGTTTTTGCAGCCTTGGGGGACGCGCGCGCACACACACACACACACACACACTCCCGGGTTGGCGCTCTACTGCACAGGGCTGTTGCAAAGTTTCGCCTGCCAGGGATACGCCAGGATTTTCCTGCTCCGCCGCTGCTGCAACCTTGAACTTTGGCAACGTGGTTGATAGTACCGTCGTGTAGCGCGCTAGCTGCTTTTCCAAAGCGCTTGGAAATCCGGGAGAAAGGGGAAAAAAAAAAGCAACGCGAGGAAGGAAAAAAAAAATATCCCGACCCCCCCCCCTTAACTCCCTGCATTCCATTCAACCCCCACCCCCATTCCGCCTCCTTCTGTCCCAGTTCGCCAGCAGCCACTGCAAACAGCAGCAAGAAGTGAACCGCCGCCGAGAACAAGAGGGTTAAAAGTGTAGATTGGATTTCACCCCGGGAAATCTAGCGCTCGGAGTGAACTTGAATCTTTGGCTATTTAAGGAGGACTAAGGGGCTGGCTGCGAAGTTGTGGCGATTCAAAGCAGAGCTTGTATCCTGATCCATCTTTTCCTTTTTGGAAGCGTTAGGTGGTTGTAAAATGAATAGATGAAGCCGTTGCGCTTTTGATACTTTTCCTCTCAGCAGAAGTGCTATATATCTCAGAGCGAAGTCATGATGTATTCTCCCATCTGTCTCACTCAGGTATAGCCGCCTTTTTTTCTTTTCCTTTATTATTTTTTTTTTTAAGGGGGGAAGTAAACTTGTATCGAATTGCACCGAGTATCTATAGTTAGAACTGTTCAAAGGAATATTCATTCCTCCTTGATTTTTATGGGGGGGGGACACTAAAAATGCATGTACTTGTGGTATAAGCTTATTTCAAGGTGTGTGTATGTGGGGGGGGGGACAGGCACGAAATAATATAAATATTTCGAAATGTCAATGATAAACGAGTATTATTAAATTACTCTTGCAGGGAAAAAAAAGTGATTAGAACTAGCAGCCACGTCGTGCAGTTTTTACATGAATTCGCAACAAAATAGCGATGCGTTTTGCAGACTATACTTAACCTGAAAAAGGAAAGTGTTCCCTTATTTTTAATTAAGCAATGACTGGTAATATAATGCCATCCCATGCTGAATTAATCATATATACTTGAGGCTGGTTTGAGAAAAGGTGACTTAGCTTGAAGGTTTTCTTTCTTGATTATCCTATACATTTTTTTCTTGATAAATTCCGGTACTTGAAACTTTTTGAAGTCAACACCCAAGGTCATAAGGAAAACTGAACCTTTCCTTCTGTATTAGGCCTGCAGACACTTGTGTAAAACTGAGTAATTTTGTACACTGTACATACGTGGTTTTACTTTGAAGAGCATGCAGACAAACCATACTTATTTTAACAGGTAACAGTTTCCATTCCCATAAGATAGTTAGAATTGCAACACATGATGTGATTGGAGTAAAGATTGGTGGCATAGAAGTTTCAAAAGGGAAAAAAAATGAAGCACAGAGTCGGATCCAATATAAATTATAGTACAAAAAATACGTTTGAGATGTTCAGTGTCTAAAGAATGTGACATTTGTACCATTTTTTCATCCATTAAATATTCCAGGTAGCATGTCAAATAATCAGGTCTGGTTGAAATCTTAGGCTATAATTTGGACAGGTTAAATATAGCTAATATTTGTGCAAAGTAGGTCTTCCTTATGTAATATTTTGGTTGGTATGATCAAAATAATAAAACTTTTCTTTGACAATTGGAAACCATTGTAATTCTATTGGACTGCAGCATTCACAAATTATGAATGAAGATTTAAACAATGATAAGGATTATTCAGTGATTGGATACAGTCCTGTAGCTTTTTGGCTGACACATTTTTATTGTTTATATTTTGTTTGGCATCAAAGTGTGATTAACTTTGGAATCTTTTTAGCAAGTAAATGGGAACTTTACAGATGCAAAACAGGTGTAAAAAGTGTTCTGAGGTATTTGACAAATTATAAAAAGTCAGCACTTACACATGTGTGCGCACATACACGTTTTATGTGTCTTGATAAATTGGTAGAGGCATGAACACTGTAAAATTCAACATACTGTTTTCCCTTTGTGTATAATATTTAATATTTAAGGGGGCTTCTATCAGCCACATAAAAATATTTGTTAGTTTCATAGGATTCCCTTGAAAATCCATGGTTAGTGGTCTAGGATTATATATTTGAATTTCTGTGGCGATAGTAGGTGTTGATGAAAATTTAGCTTAAGTTTTTAATGTAATATGCTTTGATTGTAACATAAAATATAATCCATTCTTGTTTCTGGCCTAATGCCTCAGTTCACAGAAATGTTTTAGAATAAGGTATTTGTGCCTGAACTTATTACAGGAAAGTATTAAAATTTTCCTTGGCTTATTAAGTAAGTTTTATCACTTGCTTATTTACCATAAGCATGGTATTAAATGTCACTTTGTCTTTTCCAAAACAAAATAAATTATTTAGGCGTGGTTTGCATGCCATCTACAAGTCTGAAACAGTTTTACGGCAAACCTAGTATCGACCAATTTAAGATAAGTCAAGTATTTCAACAAAATGCCCAGTAGTTTTGAAATGAAATGTATACTGTTTTTTCCCAAACGATTTCTAAGCTGGTTTTGCATTTAGTTTGTGAATTTATAATTCACAGACTTGAAGAATGAATAGATATAAGAACAGTTGGGACAAAATCCAGACCCCCCTCAAGTTTTGAATACATACCCTTTGTCCCATGTTTGTACAGCAGGTTTATGGGGAATATAATATTGTACTATTTTATAATATATTTATTGTTAGAAATCTTAGAAAGAAGAGGAAAAGAAATATCTGATTGGCTAAAAACTGTATAGAATATGCATTTAATAAATCTTTTTTTTAAAAAAGAACCTATATAAAAATAGTAGCTGGATGTTTGTTGGGAACGGTTACTTTATTGTATGGTTGTGGTTACCTTGGAGTCAAATTAAGTTGCATTGAAATCTGTAAGATACAAGAATAAATGAGATGTTAATAGACATTTTATATCTTAGAAACCTAACCTGGTTAAATAAAACAGAGGATTATCTGAACACATTCCTCCTTTTGTGTGATTAATATGAAGTTAGTTTTTAGGTCCATGAATAGTTCCCTATGTTTGTTAGTACTCACAGCTGAGGAGTCTTTTTTTTTTAGAAGTAGTCCAGCAGTAAACACAGATTTACGGTATTTTATATCTAAGCTACAGTTGCTAAATTGAACATTACACTTGTATGTGTATATTTGGCTATATCTTTGCAGTGTTAAATTTATTTTGTGGAATAATTTTCTGAATTCATATAACAGACTAATAGGAAGATAAGATAGAAATGGGAAATCATTTTTTTTCCTCAAAAAATGTTTTTTTTTATAGGAGAAGGGAAATAACATGAAGATTTTGTGGAAATTGACCCTGATCCATCAGTATTGTGGTTTAAAATAACTAAGAAGCTTGATTTAACTGTTACAAAACTTGCTCTTTGTTTTTACTGCAGCCTATGCAATTGCTATATACAACTTTTTTCTTATATTGTGCATCTTTCAAAATATCAGATTTCATAGTGAGTGCATTTTTGAAGAGAATCTATGTAACATAAGTTTTACTTGAGAAACGGTTCTTACTTGAACAATGTTTTGGATTGTTAACAATAATTGAGATATCAGTGACTGTAATTTTACTTAAATATGAATTTTATTCCACTATCTGTTATTTAATGTAGAAGTTTTAAAAACATGAATTTATTTTTTTATCAGATAACCTGGAGATTTATAGCTCCACTTTTATAGCAGTAAATATATTCTGGAAACTTTATATGTAAAATTGGAATTTGTAACCAGTGTGCATAATTTTAAAAACATTAAGTAGCAATAGTAATCACAGAGACCATGCATTTATCCTGTTGCATTCAGGTGGGTCTATACTTGCCTAAATGTGATTAAAGTAAAATTAAAATCCAAAACTTCATAGTTTTTTGTCAAAATGTCCAGTACCAAGATCTGAATTGTCAATATCACAGGATCTTTGATTGCAATTTATGGGGGAATGTATATTGTGAAATAATTTTTATACAATACTGGACGTAGTTTCTAACCATTCAATTCCTAGGCTTTTTAATATTTTCTTATATAAGTTAGAAGTAATGAAGGAAGTTTGTCTTATTTAAATACATGTTTTACTAAGAATTCTATAGAACTCAGTTTTCTGAGAAAAAGAAACTGTAGCAGTAAAAAAATGGCACCAGAGTGCACTGAGATAGGGAAGTCTTATCGAGGGTTGTGGTTGCTCTAAGCTGTGCTCTCTTCCCACACAAAGAGCAGATTGTGGTTTAACTCTTTCTTTAATGTAGTTTGTGCCCTTAAAGTAACAGAAAACTTAAAAGTCTCTGTATAGAATGGCTTATCGCTTTAGTAATTGCTTGATACCTTGTTTTAATTGTATTATAATTATTTTTATGCCTTGTATTTCTATTCTAATTTGATTAATATCTGTCCTGAAAAGGAAAGAGGTATATATAAAACCAAAATTGAAATAACATTGTAGGTCTTACAGTACTTGTTGAGAAGTCTTACTATAAAGTGTTATTATAGAATCTTGCTGCTATTACCTATAAAAAAGGCAGGATTAAGTTTAAAGAAGATTTCAGTAATAGTGTGAATGTTTGCATGAACTTTTGTTGAGTATTGTATGAACTGTTTGATAAAACTCTACAGGAATTTTGAATTGAATAAATACATTTTATGTTCTCAATCTCAAATATGTATTTTTAATAGGATTCTTAAAATTAATGACTTTTTTCCAATTAAGTATTTTAGTATTAATACATATGCTACATTTTGTTTGAAAAGTACAATTTAATTATATCAGGACTAATTTTAGCGTCAATATTTTACAGTATTACGATTTAAATTCAGTTTGAATTAAATATGGTCTAAAAAAATAATAGGTCAAACAAATGAATGAGTAACATTGCCTTTTTGTCACAATTTTCTTTCAAATCTTATGATAGGTGCCAGGATTATAGAGATAATTTTCCTTTGAAGCAAATTATATACTGTATGTGACAAAGACGGAAATTGAGGCAAAACACCTTAGTAGTTCTTATTGATCAAAATAAAGTAATTGCTAAAGTTTAATTTAGTCAATTGAAAAAATAATAAAATATAGAAAATCTATATGACTAGTTAGGTAAAACTTGTAAAAGGAAAAGTTTTCATGTCCAATACTTTTGTGTGTATTTCAGAAAATAAGTTTACGCAATAATGCAGTATTAATGTCACTGCTACAGAGTGTTAGATCACAAAGAAGGCAAAATTTGTTTCAAATTATCCTTTTTTCTTTGTGTACTTAAAAAGTTTTTTTTTTGAGTGGGGTCAAATAATTATTACATACTTGAGAACCATCCTTGAGTTAATAGCTAATTAATTCAGTGAGGTTTTGTACCCTACAGTGGAATGGAACAAATCAATTCCATGTAATTTTCAGTATTTTTTTTTAAAGATTGGTAAAGTTAAGCAGGAAACATGGCCAGCTGGTGAACGTTATAAGTACTCTAATTTTATTAGAATGGTATCTTTCCTTTGGCCTTTCTTGCCTTATTTCTTGATTTCTGTGGTTATTCCTGCTAGAATAATAATGTGATAATTGGAATGTTGGGTGATTGATAAGGGATTGGGTTATGTTTCATAGTGTTTGTGTGTGTCGTCAGTCTCTTGCTGATGACAAAAGTGGAAACTACATAGTACAACATTGAAAATGTATACCATAATGTTTCTGAATACGGAAGGTGAATGATTTGAAATATTAACTTCTACATTTGTAATATTTTTACTCATTCGTCTTAAAATTTGTTGTGCCAATCTTTGTCGTGTTTGGTGAACTATTAAATCACAGTCAAAATATTCAAAATCCCAGAGCCATTTTGTTTTATTTTAAACTAATATAATTGTATGTCAGTTTGGAACCAAGCCCAAGTATTTGGTGTATTATAAAATGTTATTGTGCTTCCATAAGTGAAATATAGGCATACATTTTTATAATATATATGTATCTTTTCTAGGAATTGTAAGCGCTGCTAAAAATGCTTAGGAATGCCCATGGCATAAGTTTGCATTTTACTCATTTTTTTTCAAAAAATAATTGTTCATGATTGTATAAGTAAAACTGGTCCCTCAAGTTTTGTTTTTCTTTTTATTTCTTCCAACAGGATGAATTTCACCCATTCATTGAGGCACTTCTTCCACATGTCCGTGCAATTGCCTATACGTGGTTTAACCTTCAGGCTCGAAAACGCAAGTACTTTAAAAAACACGAAAAGCGAATGTCAAAAGATGAAGAAAGAGCAGTCAAGGATGAGTTACTTAGTGAAAAGCCAGAAATTAAACAGAAGTGGGCATCCAGGCTTCTCGCCAAATTGCGCAAAGATATCCGCCAAGAATATCGAGAGGATTTTGTGCTTACTGTTACTGGGAAGAAGCACCCATGCTGTGTATTATCCAATCCTGACCAGAAGGGCAAGATTAGGAGAATCGATTGCCTTAGGCAAGCAGACAAAGTCTGGCGCCTGGATCTAGTCATGGTGATCCTTTTTAAAGGTATCCCCCTGGAAAGTACCGATGGAGAACGGCTCATGAAATCCCCCCATTGCACAAATCCAGCACTTTGCGTTCAGCCACATCACATAACAGTATCAGTCAAGGAGCTTGATTTGTTTCTGGCATACTATGTGCAGGATCAAGGTAGGCCTTTTAAAATATTTTATTTATTTATTTAGATATTTATACACACATGCACATGAATATGCTAAACCACCTTTTTTTAAAAAAAAATTGTAAACATTTCATATATCTTTATAGATATTGATAGGTGCTTGCTAATGTATACATTAGATTCAGGAGTATTCAAAACACATTAACATTTGTTATAAAAGTTGAAAATACTAGGAATGATTTTGGTGCACGTTACAGAATACACTCATATTCATAATATATACAGTCATAACAATTGTATTCAATTTTTTAAATTCATAGCCACTTCTTTGCCATTGTTCCGTCTTCATTATGAAAATAAAACTATTAAATATAAAAGAATGAAAAAAGAAATGGCATGTTATTTTATATATTTATATATATCATTATGCAGTAAATATAAATATGTGATACAGTTGCCTTATCAGTGTTCATAGTAAATAATAACTTCTGCACGCATTTTAAAACATTGCTTCAATATGGTTATTTTAAATTATAATGTAGTGAAAAACTTTTGTAGATAACATGGTTATATATTTGCTTAGATGATTTGCGTTCATTGAAGATATTTGATCTAATGTAGAAACTGTTATGTGTTTCTTATGTACATTTTTTACATTAAAGCCCCTAACCATTATGGTAGATTGTTTCTAGAACCACATAATAAATATGTCTAAGTTATAACCATGGAGTATTTGCAGATGGCAGCTTTTTACATAAATTGGCCTGGTCCTGGAAACTGCCAGAAGAAAAATGGATGGGGAATGTTAATACAAATATAAAACGTAAAATCATTTTTCATGTTTCTGGTGATGCTACCAAAAGACTTTGCTTTTTCTTAATATTCTTAGTGTTGATTTTGTATAATTCAGTCCAATATTGTCATTGGTGACTTCTAACTTTATATACTGTATGGTAGCTTTACTGTGAAAAACAAACATTTACCATAAAAGAAAGATAGTTCTCTTTTTCAACAATGAGAGCAGTTATAAAATGTAGACTGGATTCCAGTTTAAAACAAGTGAATACTATTTACGTTTCAATGTGAGTTTAGCATGACTAACTTTCTAAGCTTTGCTGTGATATGCATTTGAAAACTCTTGTAATCTAAATCTGCAATCCTTGAATGGGATTGAAGGAGACCTTCAAATTAATTTTGAAAGAAAAATAATTGATAATGAAAATTTCAATCTGATTATATAAACTATATATTTCCTTTATCTCAAAGAATATTTAAAAAACGTTTAGTAACTGAAGCAAGTGTTAAATATTGTTAACATAAGTTATGTTAAACTATATGTGAAACTATACATAGTCAGTGACTTTATGATGGAATATTTCACTTGGTTGCATATTATCTCCATTAGAAAGTCACCTGTATCTGAAAATAAAACGGATATGGCATTTTTATATCTGTGTATATGTATTTCTTCAGATGCTGTGTTTGCTTGCATTGAGAGAAGGATTCGTGTAAAACACTGGTGATATCAGATGATACCATGGATTGTGTATGAATTGTCAAAATAACTTCTGTTAATGTTTTCTATTATGATTGGACTTTTCCAATATTTTTTCAATTAGTGACAATTATGGATGAAAAATTGGTATCTCTATATTAGGTCACCTGCAGAAGGACGCTATCACAAGTGATATATATTCAGATAATAATCTGCTAAATGCTGTTTGGAGTTATGGTTTTTGTAGTAGAAATATACTTTCAGCCTTTTTTGTTTTGTATAGAAAAAGATTCTAGGTTTAAATTATTTTCATGGTAGCTTCCTCTAAAATCCTTTGGCAGGTAGGGAATGAATGCTGGTTACATTTCCAAACTGTATACACATGAGGGTATATCAAACTAAAAATATTTTAAAGACAGTTGGTTTTCTACCGAAGTATATGAACATCTACTTGGCAATGTTTTATCAGCGGGTGGAATGATAAGAAAATTCATGGTCAGAGAGTTGAAAAAGGATAAAATTCTTGAATGAATGAAAGAATAAAATAGAGCTATATTGAAACATTGGCAAAAACATGAAGAATAGTTTGAGAGCCAAAAATGGTTGCCAGTGGCACCAAGGTTGGCATTGGACCTTCTTTGTTTAGACTAGAATGCCTGTGATTTGTTGGTTGGTATCCGCATTGCAGAGCAGAGTAATGCTACAATATATTGAGAATTTCTTGATATAGAAATATAAGTCATTTTTATGATTTGCTGGAGAGTATTTTTCAGTTTTTCCAAATCTGCATTGAAGAAAGAAATATAGACCAGTCTACCAAGTTATGATATTCACAGTATATAATTCTTTTTCTTAAAAAACTGCCCTCTTTTGCCATCTTTTTTTTTCCAGAATTCCTACCTTAAAGTTTCAAAACACTAGAGAATTAAATTCTTATTTGATTGATGTTGATTCCTTTTGCTAGCTGGGGGCAGAAAATAGTCTTAAAATAATTTGTGGTCTACAGGTGTTCAGATGAAGCAAGAAGCCCGTTTTAATAATATTTATTTAAATGTTAACATATTCTAGTTAAATTAATTTCAAAATTAAGAATTAGGATTACAGTATCTTGCTTAACTAAAAAAGAATATATTTATTAGTTTCTTTCATTTGGAACAGGCTCTGTTTCAATCTATAAAATCAGTTGGTAATATTTGATTCAATCAGTACAGCTCTTATGCTGTATTCCGTTTCTACAAGAACCGCCATTTTGTTTGTCAAGTGCCAGCAGAGTGGGGGAGGAAAAGCAGACAATGTGCTTGATGCCAATAATGGTTGCCAGTGGCACCGAGGTTGGCATCAAACCCTCTTTGTCTAGTTTCTGAATGCCTTTGATTCGTTGGTTGGCATCTGCATTGCAGTGGGCACATTGGAAAGTTTTTTGACAATCACTGAATGAAAGCTGTTGTATTTATTTGCTGCAGTAGAACTTCAGATAAAAGAAATCCGTCCTCTAATAGATAACTTTTTTATTCTATAGCAGCACATTTTTAAAGTTCCTCTTTTTTATTGAAATGAACTATTTTGGTGTGTATTTCTTTTCTAAATAATTTAATCCTCCTGGTGTTTGCTGTTCTGGAGCTATAAAGAAATACATGCTTTTATTTTAGGCTGCCTAATGCATCTTGGGATATATTATGTGTCCTTAAAATAATTATGACACCACATAACACACATAACACACAATGTTTCTGAGTCTTATTTATATGTTATGGAATTGTACCATGTTTCTTATTTCAATAAAGTTACATAACTAATTCTGCTTTAGCACATTGATTAAAAATACTGCTTCCATTTATCAATCAAATAGAGATATATTTTGTTTTCAGCAAAAAGATACAGTTTATCCCGGTTTGCTTAGTTTGCATGCTCTTGGATTTCCAGATTGTAAAACATCACTTATTTTTGTAAGTAGCTGCATGAGTTGGCATCCAAGGCCAGTGCAAAGGCTAAGGCATTGCTGCTGTTTCCTAGATAGTATTTATATTGTTTTCATGCTAACCTCCATTATTCTCTTAATTAATAGGCTAGCAGTTTTACCTAAAAAGCTACGTGAAGGAAATCTGGCCTACATGGAGGCTGAAATGTCGGTGTCATGTCTGTAGAAAAAAAAAAGGGGGGGAACAGATCAGGTGACTGCTAATTTGACCTCAGAGTAACAGAAAAGTTGATTATAAGAATATAGTAAAAATGTATATATATCTCATTGAAACACCCACATTTTCTTCCTTGCATTATATTCAATTCACATGCCTTCTGTGTTTGCAACTTACATGAAGCTTATACCTAGAAGGTGAATTATCTTTGAGGAGTGGTAATAGTTTATATTATGCGTATCATCTTGGGAGAATCTTTTTAAGCGTACACAATTTGCAGCTGTATTGTATTCATTGGGGACATTGATATTAGGTCTTGGATATTCTTCTTTCCCTCCTGATATGTATTAATGCAGTAATAGATACTAAGATAAAGGTAACTTTTTTAAAAAGTTACCAGTCATAAAGGCTAAGTTAAGATACAGGTTTATTGCTTTTAGAAGGGAAGTATTACAGTGTACCAAATTGCAATATTTGTACACTACAATATTTGTAATATTTGTACAATTTGTACAAATTGTACAGTGTAACAATTGCAATATTAACTAATTAAATTAACTTTTTAGTTTTAGAAAAAGTAAACTAAACTTATATTTTAGAAGTATTTGAAGATTTGGGGAGGATATATTTTTCACACAGTGAAAAATGTAGTAATGCAATAATGTAGTAATGCAAAAACAACATAGTATACACACACACACACACACACACACACACACACACACACATATATATATATATATATATATATATAATTACTAATATTGTTAAAAATACGATTCCTGGGTATAGTCATATTATAAAACAATCAAACACGAGCACCAGGAAAAATTTAAACTAAAAGCGTTTAATTCAGTGCCAAGCTTTCGTCGGTTAACTACCGACATAATCAGGGCTTAACACCAGTCAATGGGAGTGTCCTTTATAGAGTTAGTCAGTCTCTGCGCCCAGCTTCTGGATCTCGTCATCGGTCCCAATCAAGTAGGACCGATGACGAGATCCAGAAGCCGTGCGCAGAGACTGACTACCTCTATAAAGGACACTCCCATTGACTGGCGTTAAGCCCTGATGATGTTGGTAGTTAACCGACGAAAGCTTGACACTGAATTAAACGCTTTTAGTTTAATTTTTTCTGGTGCTCGTGTTTGATTGTTTTATAATATATATATGTGTGTCTGTGTGTGTGTATGTAATGTATATATGTATATATGTATATATATCACACACTATATATCACTATATATATATATATATTACTGTAAATATATATATATATCACACTATCATAAAAACATATAAACATAAATGAGCACCAGGAAAACAAAACCCTTTAAAAGTTTAAAAAGGTTTTAATAAATAATGACCCAAGCTTTCGCCGGCTTTTCTGCCGGCATCTTCAGGGATCCTGTGTCGGTCAATGGGAGGGCACTCCTTATATTACGGCCGCCTTTGCACCCGGCCCATAGGTGCTGTCGTGACGC